>NW_020884922.1:3942975-4069859 GCF_003945725.1 Corapipo altera | reverse complement strand
TTTCACAACATTTTACTGCTGTACCTTTAAACCCGTTTATCTTATGAATGGCCAGTTCTTCTGCAATTCACTTTTCTGCACAGAATTCTTTCCCATGGAACTTACCTAGCCATGGTTTACTGATATTTTCCCTTTCAAAGTTTATTTTGATTACTTCCCTATTCTTCTGTTCACTAAATCAGGGTCTTTTCATTTTATGGAGCTTCTGTCCACCACTTTGTCAAAGTCCCTCCCAAGTAAATCAAATATATATTGGCTGCATCCAATTTCTTCCTTTTCCTTCCAAAATAAAAGATCTTGCCCTCATAACAATCCAGAACAGAAAGAACTATACAAATAATAGGAATTGACTGATCCATTTTTTTTCCACAGTACAAAAGAAAGAAAAAATTAGTGATATTGAAACTTAGTAAGTTTCAAGATGTTTTTTTTCCCCATAATAAACACTTTGTGGAACTCACTGCTGCTAGAAATTGTGCAAGTAAGGAGTCAAGTTCACGGGAGTATTAGATATAAAAGTATTAGTGATATAACATCTTAGACAACAGGGAAAAATTCAACCATTGTAATATCTTAGAGTAGGTCCTTTGAAAACTTATACTGTTCCTTTTTTCCTTTTTTTTTTTTTTGCGCTTTTTTTTTCTGAAGTGTCTGTGGTTAGCCACTGTCAAAATAAGGAAAGTGGACTCCTAAGCTGAACCAGTTCTTCTACTTCCATGGATAACCTCGACATTTAACTTGTCTGCAAATTCTTTCTAATCTAAACACCAGTAAGTTAAGTGCAAACCATAAATAATAAAAAACATTGGCAGGCCAAAAAAGATTTTGAGGAACAACTTGCTAACAGCACAAAAACTAACAGTAAAGCCATCTTTAGACACATCAAAAAACAGAAATGTGCCAGAGAATCTGTAGAGCTGAGGGATAGATGGTGAAGGTGCAAAAGGGGAGCTCAATGAAAATAAAACTTTAGCAGTTAGAAAACCTCAGAGAATTCCTTGCATTAATGTTCACTCTTGGGGGCATAGAGGTAGTCTGGTGTCTTTCTGTGAAGTTATAAGAACTGTCTCAAACAAAATGTAAATTAAAGAGGTTTTAGGGTCTGTGGATAAAATGAACAGGAAAAAATCTCTAGAACCAGATAGCATTCACCCAAGAGCTCTAAGACATCTCAGTATGTTGCTGAACTATGATCTGGTACTCACTGCTTAGCTCTGGTTCAGTTCCAGTACCATGGGAGTAGCAAACGTGACATCAGTTTCTAAAGAGGGCTCCAGGGGACACTTGACACTATGGATCAGTAAGTCCCATTTCTATACCAGAAAAGCTGGTAGGAACAGAGAGAGAAGTTAATCTCTGGAGGGGGAACAAAGAATAGAGTTACACTGACAGTGGAAAAAGATTACAAGAAGGGACCCATGCAACTCTATGCTGATGCAATTGAATTTCAATGAATGTAATGTAAGGTATATCGGGAAAATAACCCTGAAGGTAAATCAAATAGCAGTAATAGAATAACAGATAGATGTTACACCTCCAAAGGAGATTCTGGAGATTTTCTATTTTTTTTTTGCAAATCTCAAGTCAATGCTGTACTGTGACCACTAAGTGCTGACAGCATGTTAAGGACCTGTTATACGGGCAGCTTCTGTCTCAGGAAATCCCTAATCCATGATGAGAGTAACAGGATATGCCAGGAAAAATACTGTTCTCTCCTTGCCCTGTGTTCCTTTGCTTGGTTTGGGTTTTTTTTGAACGTGCTACTGGCAACTTTTGTACACAGGCCAGCAGGCTAGATGGATGTTTCATCATCTCCAGTACAAACATGCTAATGTTCATATGAAGCTGGATTTACAGGCTAGTCCTGAATTCACACTGTTGAAGAAGCCATGACATTCCCCAAATCATACTGTGATGTATTCCCCCCTGGAACCTTTTCTGGTTTTGGCTGAATATTTCTTGAGTTACTTGAAAATTTATGGCCAGATTTTTTGAACTGCACATAAACACATTTTTTTAATCAGCTAATGCAGCAGATAAACTCATGTTTAGGCACCTAAAACTAGAGATAAAAACATGCCTAGGTGCCTAAATACCTTTAAAATATGGTTTTACACATCTTTGAAGATGATGCCAAGACTTCTGTGAATATCGTTAACATGGGGCTGAACTTCAAACATATTTAACAGAATTCAGATAATGTACAGAGCCTATCTTGGCACAAGCTCTTTTTAAAGGTCAAGAACTAAAAAAGGAAATTCTCCTATAAAGATGCAGTGTACAAAGAATCTTTTGGGAAATAGAGAGTTTTGGGTGTCCCCTCTCCCCCCTTATCTTGATAAATAACATAAAGGTAATGAAAAACAAGGAGAGACAGATAAGGAAACAGAGATAAAAAAATAGATAAGAAAATAAAACCAAAGTTTTTAGCATTTAATGCCATTAGAAAGCAACGTGTCAGCTGGGGAAGTGAAAAGTACATAAGTTTCAAAAAGAGCACCTTGGATTTTTTTTTCTTTTTACATGATAGAAGCACCTGAAAGAACTTCTCACATACATGAAAGAGCTTTAATCTAAACAGGACAGCCCCTGCAGAAGAAAACTCAAAATCTATCTATTTTTAGGAAATAAAGTAACACAGAAGAAATAAAACTTAATCAGTACTGTCTTGCATATCTGAATTGAAACAAATTTTGAGAAAAATATTTACCTGCCCAAATTGTGTCCTTTTTTTTTCAAAATATATCCCTTTTTGGAACAGAGCATCAATACTAAGCCATATTTCAATTAATTTGTTTGCAGTGAATATTAATTTAAGACAAAAGTAGATCCACTGTCTGCCCAGGACCTAGTTTCACTCTGCATTATGAAAATGGATTACATCTTTTACTGCAGACTATAGTATTCTGCCATTAATTTTATGAATTAGTCTCTGACTTTGGTCTTGAGTCAGGATGATTGGTGACCAAATGTCTCTTAGAAGTCTTTCTGCTCTCTACATCTTGCTGTGAAATTGTTGTGATTAACGCATATGGTATTCTAGTAGTTCCATGCCTATGGAGCTCGAATCTGCAGTAAATTTACTTTTTAAAATTTCCGTAATAGCTTTATACAGGTATTACTATTTTTCTGGTGTACTAAGCCTGGCCTATCTGTGGTTTTGTACTTTTACTTTTGAATTGCACTTTTGCTTTCCACTTGCAACTGTGAAAAATGTGTCCTATCGTACTGAAATAGAAACATTCCTCATGTAAGAGGAGATGTAAATGAATAAACCATTGAGTCGTATGTATTGTTGAAGATGATGGGCATTTTTCCAATGTTAAAAGTCAGCAAATACACTTCTCCAGTGAGCACTCTTGTGATAGAGAATGTCCTGATAAAATGGACTAAGACAACACCAGCAGGAACAAAGGTATCTCTCTGTAAATCAGAATTTACTAATAAACCTGAATCATTAAAGATCTGTACAAGTGAAATCAAGTGCTATCACCATATGCAGTGGTAGTTACTGTAGTCAATCATTTCCACTACTATATGTCTGTATATATTTGACTGACTAAATGCAATCTTTCCATGACAACCAGGCTGGTTTTTATTTTGCATTTTATTAGTGTTAAGGCAGCTATGTCTTCACAGTTAAATAATGATTATCAGTTCCATGTTATTACACTGAGCAAAACATATTGTGATAATTGTAATGGACTTCTGATATTATTTTGCTTATCACTTGCACCATTTTAGTAGTTTTCCATGTCTGTATATATGACACTAGTTATGCTCTGGAAGTGTTAATTAAAAAGAATTTAGAAAAAAATAGAATCTCCATAGCAGGGCACCAACAAAATATGTGAACTATCTTCATTTCACATTTCTTTACATAGGGATGACCTCCGTCGTATATTCAAAAATATTTAGTTCATGTTAATTTTAAATTTCTAATAAAAGACTTAATTCCTTTGTCTCTTTGTCAACACTGATTTTATTAACCTCTATTTTCAAAAATGCTGGTTAAATAGTCAGCGGTTATCATGGTTATGTAAATGAGAAATAGAAACAATTCTTTCTTATATTCCAGACTGGAAAATAGTAAGTATCTCAGAGCCCACCACTTGTAAATGCTTTCCTTGAGTTCCTCATTTTAGGGGTTTTTTCCTAGCTTTGTTTTATAATGTAATTGAGAGGAGTGCTGAAATTAAAATATAGTGTTTATTAAGGTTGGCTAGTCTCAGGAGAGTATCTAAACAGATTTGGTACTTTAATACTTGGGCAAAATTCATTTTTGGCTTAACTCTTGATAGATACACTCAGGGATGGGTTTGGTCCTTTTATTTTTCAGAAATATATTGCACTGATTTATCCCTGCTTTATTCAGTTTGGCATCTTCTAAGACTTAGAAAGATGTAGGAATATTATGGACTATCACTTTAAATCCCATTCCACACAAAAATCCTTTGAGTAAAGTAAGGCAACTAAATTTAAAGTTTAAAATAAGACAATCCTTGCAGTAAAAATCAGTCACTTATCAGTATACTTCCATGCAGCTCATTCGGAATTCAGAATTTGGAACACAAATTTAGAATATTGAACATGGCATTATTCATTACCTGGCACACGCTCATTCAAGGCAGTTAGCCAAACAAGCTATCTCTCTACTTACAGGTGAAACAACGTTTTTGAGAATCTTAAAAATTTGAAAACATTCATAAATCAAAATATGAGGGTTTCTAAGAGGGAAGCTAACATCATGCTAATTTTAAGTATGCTGGATAGGGAAACAAGTCAGCAGTTTGAAAGGGTTCTCTGACAGGCACTTTCACTTATTCAGACAATATCAATTAGTGTCTGCAGAGTGGACTTGCCCATGATGATATTTCAATTGGTATGTTTTCCAGATGCAAAGAGACCCTATTTTCCCTCTCTTTGTTTTATAGTGCATCAAAAAGAACATTTAATAGTGAAGGTTAGGACATGAATTGGGGTATAGAATTGGTGTTTAAACATACGCTTGAAAACCTGTCAGGTCCAGAAACTTTTCCAGTGATCGTCACCACTCCTCACAGTGGTTTTTCTCTACCCTCAAGCTATTTTTCTATTTTCACCATGGTTGTCCACAGTGAAGCATGTGGCAGGACTGCAGTGGTGGGAAGGGCTGGTGGGAAGTGGCCCAGGAGAGGAAAAAGGCCCCAGCCACATAACCTGTTCCTGGGGGAAGGACAACCTGCCAGCCCACATGCTTGTGCCTCAGCCACTGCACTTCTTCAGCCCCCTCACCCCTTGTCTCTGCACTTGCAGCCCATGAGCAGTATTTCCCGGGATGGTGGGTGGGAATGAGTGTTTGCATGTGTCCAGGAGGAGCAATCCCATCCCACCAATCTGCAGTATATGCAGGACCTTCTTCCCTCCTTGTCAGCTTCCCACAGCACCACAGAGTTTCAATAAAAGGGGGAGAACTTAGGAATTTGAGATGAACATTTGCTTAATCGCAACACTGACCGCTGACCAAAGGGAATAAAGCCCAAACCGACTTACAGCCAGTAAGTTGTGATTTCCAGGGTGACCTCATACCCATGCAGGCAAGGAGAGCCAGAAGTAAACTGCCAAGTAGCCCAGTGACCCTTCATTAAACTACCTTATATTGCTGTGCGATCAAGAGAGACAAGGTTAAATTAACAGCTCTGTGGCATCCTCCTCTTGTGATGCCTGTGCTCACCTGCATCATCTTACCAGCAGCATAGTCCTGGCTGAGTGAAAAGAGACCTCCAGGACAATTTGGAAAATTGCTGTTGTTGAATGAATACAGCAGACTAGTTTAAAAAAATAAGCTGCTAACACTGTGCAACTCTTTATTTCTGCCACTATATCTGTCTTAGACCATGCTGAAAACTTCCACTTCATTTGTAATGTCCATGATTTCCAAGACTTTGAGTAATTTCATCATGAATATTTATACAAATACAGTGTTTTGGCATTCACTTTTCATCCTTTGGTATTCCTTTATTGAGGTAGCAGGCCTTAAAAAGTAACCATATCTCAGGAATACAGAGCAATAGCATAAAGTTTAGAGGATCAGCTGTGCCCTATGGACAACAAGTATTTTATATGATTAGCTCCCATCAGTGCTTAAAAAATATATTGGTTGTAATAACTTTCTCAGAAAGACAAAAGCAAACATTTATGACTAAAATATATCTGCATTAATATTATCCTCAGTGTATGATACAGTTTATGATAGAAAAACAAGATACAGAAAAAAAATTTCCTAAAATCATGGGAAAAAAATCATTCCTAACAAATAATTTAATCACATCTGCAAATATTATTCTGTCTGCTTGGAACCCCCTGGAGTTTCAGCTGGATTAGTTCTGCTTCACTTCCTGTCCTAGACATTTGCTTTATGTTTCTGTCTCCTGTTAAACAGAAATTACCTTTCACCTCAATGGATGCCAGCATTTCAGTGACACAGGAAGAGCTTCACGTATGTATCCTATAGGAAATTAGACAAAAATGTAAGGATAGGTAAATGGGCAAGTATGTAATATATTCATTAGTGTAAAAGAAAAGTCAACATGTACTATGCAATGCTTGTAACCTGGGTCAGATTTACATCAGTAGAAAGGGGTATAGTTGCTGCAATTTCAATAGAGCTAGACTGATGTAAACCCTTCTAGCCATAGAACTCAATATTTATGTATGTCCTTCAATTCAAAAGGATCCTAAAGTGCTTGGTGTTTTAGTAGAAATCTCTTATCTGTACTATAGCTGGATAAATAGTACTTAAGGAATACATTATCTGAGAAATTTTACCATTTTTCATCAAATAAAATGTTCAACAAGTAGTTTTATGAGGTGTTAGAGTAATTCTATATGTATTTGAATACTAAATATAGTTAAATAAAGAATTCAATAAACAATGGTAATATTTATCAAAAATGTGTTTAATTGTTTTATTCTTTTAAAAATGTCAATTAATTTCTATGTAAAGAAATATTAATACAACTCTAATACTGACCACCTCGAACTTTTTATCAGTATTTCCCCACCCATGCCTGCCCTGTTCACCAAAGGAATAAGCATCTGAATGAAGTCTTCTATTCTCATCTTACAGACCAGAGATACAGGGATGTGAAATACAGACCTCGATTTAAACTTTTTTTTATATACACAAGAAGAGAATAAGGTTTTTTTGCTTGTTTGTAGTTGATAAATGACTGTAAATATTATCTACATCTTAGAACCCTCAGCAGAATCAGTGAAAAAGAGGCGTTGACAAAGGGTGGGTGCTTCATATCCTGCTGATCATTCCCTCACTGAGAGCTCCTCTGGTGCGTCTTTGTCCACCTAGTGTGCACAGCCTGGCTTTCTTCCTATAGTTTGTCTCACATTTTCTTCTAAAATACTGTAACTTCCATTGGTGCAACCTGCATTTTGTAAAATATGATGGTGATTACCCTTTCAAACAAGAAAGTATCAGACATCTTTTAATGCCCAGCTCACTCTGAAGGGATTTAAACACCCATCCAGTTGGCCAGGGCTTAGGAAAGGTGGGGTTGAACTTTTAGACACTCCTTAAGAAGGTTTCTGTACTTAAAACTGAGCAAACTATAAAAATAAATCTTGAATCAGGTCTTGGAAGGCAGTCCTCCCTCTCTTGTGCTCTCCCTCCTTTCTTGTCTTTTCCCAACCCCTTTCTCTCCCTCTCTCTCCATCTCACTAGAGAAGTCGTTTTATTTTGTTCATCTGCTGTACCCTCAGAAATGGGCTAGGAGATCACACCCAGACCTATATTTATGTCCTAATTTCTGGATCAGCTGTCTTCCCCACTTACTGATATAGGCAGTGCATAGTATCTAAATACTACGTACCTCTGATATAGACATAGATCTTTTATGAGAAGCAGAAATAATTTAATGAAGAAGCAGCAGACATAGTTTGCTAACCTTTTTGGGATCCTGCACAATGAAAGGTGCCTTATAAGTTACTATTAGTGGTACTATGATTGGTACAAAAGCCTTCATAGTGTCTTATCCTGGACAGATTCTCACAGTTGAAAAGACAAGCATATATTCAGCATTTAAAAATTGTGATCTGCCATGATCTTACCTAATTTTATCTTATTGGGAGTCTTCTGCATACATTTAAATAATGATCAGATCTTGCTTCATCTTTATCTTTTCAGAGTGCTCATGCAACCAGAATGATATCAAGGTATTAAAATTCAAGCGTTATTCTTTTAAAAACCAATTTTTCTTTTTCTGTAAATGTATGGTTTAATTCCATGTAAATTAATTTCACTTGGGAAAGCATTTTTTCACTTCAAGTATCTTTTAAATGCTTCTTTTTGCACCCAACCTGCTGGCAAAAAAATTAGAAAGCAAACAAATTAGATGATTTGCAGTGAAGAGATGAGATGCCAAAAGAGCATAATATATAATTGGACGAGCACAGGAGAATGTTTAAAATAAGTTCAAGAACTTAGCGATAAGGCTAAAGATGATGTTATCTCTTGGACAGAAGAAGCCATTAACATACACCAGAATGTTTTCAATCACTTAATCAGAAAACCCTTTTCCTGAGCACTGTTTCTTGTCTGTGTGCCATGAACAAACATAAATATTTTGGATTTCCTGCATCCTTCACTCTGATAATGGGCTCTTAACTGTAAGCCCTTCCCACCTCAAAGAAAGAGCTAAAAACAAATGATAAAACATGAACCATAGAGATGATTTCTAAACCAGAGGAGTTTCAGAATTCAACTGCATGTTCAAAATGGCTTTTGCACTACACTGTTAGTCCTACTTTAATATGAACGTAATTTAAAATGAGACAAAAGGAGAAAAAAGGCCATGGATGAGGATAAAACTGTTCTCAATGAGCTAAAATGACTAAATTATCACTGACTGCAGTAGTATATGTTCAGCAACACAGAAACAAAAGCTTAACTGTTCTATTTTTACAGCGAATACAAAATTTTAGTTTTCAGTGAAATCACATTTAATTTCATAGAAGTAAAATTAGAGAGAGACAATCTTGTGGGTGTGGTTTTTCTTTTCATATACATTTTATGTGTGTGTGAAATACTAAGGAGCTCAGATATGTACTTATTCCAAAGAGATCTGGATAATTTCTATAGCTGTACAAAGCCATCAGAGCTGCATGCACGTATTCAGTCTTCTTCCTTACAGCTGAATGGCAGTCAAGTCCTTACAGCGCTGCAAATCCAAATATTGCACCAGGAGGGGCAAAACAGCATTCAGTCTGTAACAACCACAGTATATTATCAAGAATATTCCAAGTTTGGCAACATCAGTATGACTTCAGGAGCTGTTTTCAGATAATTCTGGCACTCCTGATGCAATGTTTCCCTCGGTCCAAATGAGCTGTATCAGTCATTTGAATTATAATGAACTAGGAACTGCACAGCGTGTTTCAACAAATAAATCAAAGTGGAACACTTGGGCATCAGGTAAACTAACTTTAAGTAATCATTACATAGAAAAAAAATAGATACATTTTCAAATGGTTTTGTACTGCTTTAAGTGACCAGGAGACAAATTTGCTTGTTATGTTACAACACATAACAGAAAAAACATGCCACAAAGTAGATTGATCACTAGTCAAGATTTTCCAGAAGTTATATGAGAATAAATAGTGCCACACAGTCAGCTGGTTTAAACAGCAACTCTGTACTGAACCATACCAATTTTTATTTGGTGAGGATCTGGTTGTTGCACTAGTTCAGGAACTTGGAATTGGCAACTTGCATGGCTTTAAAGTACATACTTTTGGAGAAAAGTTGTTTTAAATTCTGAATTAGCCTACGAGAGTACAAACAAAAAAGGGGTTATTCTGGCACTGAACCAAAGTCACAGAAAATAATTACTAAGTTTCATTAAAATATTTGGAAATATTATACCATTGAATTAATGTGCAAAATCTGCATTTTCCCAGATGGAATGTAATAGTTATCAGTTTTATACTTAGGCATAGGAGGTCATGAGTTATTTTTTTTCCATCGCCAAATGTGTTTATGGACTCACACTTGTATTCCAAGTTAAAACAAACAAAACCTTCCATGCATGCAGAACGCTAAATGCAGAGTCAAGTCAATTCAGTGCTTTTGGTGTATATTCCCTTTGTGTTTCAAAGCTAGTAACAGTAAAATATATGTGAATTTTAGATTTATGACATTTTGCGCTTGTTTTTCTTACAGGTGAGATGCACTTTTTACAATAAAAAGGTGACTTTTTTTTTCTTCTGTGGAAACTGCTAAGGAAATCTGATGGCTCATTAGAGACCATGTTTTCTCATCATAAACATTTCCTCTCATTACTGAGAAAACTGCCACTAATCAAATGTGTTTTTGACGCACTACAAAAGGATTTGGCATTAAATTCCAAGATAATGGTTGTTAAGTGCAGCTTGTTTCATTCTTAGTCTTCATTTTAGTCTGTTATTGCTTTATTCTTTTTCTGTACCCTAGAAAATGTGCAGCATTGTCCATTACAGAGTGTACGACAGAAATATGAATCAAACCTGTTTACGTATGATTTTGATTTTGGGGAGCGGAATTACTTCTCAAACAATCAGACTTAATAACTGCTACAGAAACAAAATGCAAAGTTGGTTTGTTTTTTCGTTTTAAAAAATGCTGGTTGAATCACATCAAAATCTCAAGACAATTCCAAGATGAACTGACTCTGAGAGTAAATGACCTCTTCATCTCGGTGATAAAGTTCCAGCCAAAATATTCTCTCGGTCTGAGACGTGATTCATTAGAAATATGTGCATGGTGTGGAGCTCTACTTTCTATCTGGCAGAGTCCAGCCTGCAGACTGATAAGAAGCAAATGCAAATGTCCTGATAAGAACTGAATGCAAATATTTATGATATGATATTCCCTGGGAATTATGTGCAGATAAAACAAAGTGTATTATTTTCCCGCTTCTCTTTCAGGTTTGCCAAAATGCCCTTTTTCGCTTTCGGAATTTGCATTTCTTCAAAATTGATTCGGCTTGCGTATTATGTTAAGCTATTTGTTTGCTAAGGATGGTAATTAGTTACTGTAATTACAGCAATGACAGTTGCTAAATTGTTTTTAAAGCATTACAGTGAGCCTGTGCCAGAAGATTGCAGTATTTTTTTGGATTTAAGCAGAGGCTGGAAAAACTCCCACTCTAAGGCCAGCATGGGATTTTCAACTACAAAGCTGCTTTTCCTGATTGAAATATTTTTTTAAGAAATCATTAATTTGCATTGATTGTAAGT
This sequence comes from Corapipo altera, assembly GCF_003945725.1. Taxonomy (NCBI): domain Eukaryota; kingdom Metazoa; phylum Chordata; class Aves; order Passeriformes; family Pipridae; genus Corapipo; species Corapipo altera. The sequence goes on along the minus strand of NW_020884922.1, from coordinate 4,058,591 downwards.
ACTAACTTTAAATTTTGGTTTATTCACAGATCACAGAAATATTAGTGATAGTGGGCCTTGTGGGAAAGGAGATACAAGGGGGACTCCCATCGTAAATAAAAGTGAAAGCTGATAGCAGAGGAAAAATGGTATAACTATTACTCGGAGCCTGTTAATTAAACTCTTTAGCTTAGTTTTTAGATAAATTAAAAACAATTTAAAAATGCCTGATTGAAAGTCATTCCTGAACTTTTCTGAGGTGCTCAGAGCTAAGTAAGAAACTCAGAAACAACTATATTCACCAAGTCCTTATTGTATAGCACTTTCTGCATTAAGACAGAGCAGAAAAAGGAAATGGACAGCTCTTCCAAATGAACTCACTAAGTCACAAAGTCAAATAAAGGTTTTTTCCTTGGTGTCTTGATGCAGCAGTCATTGCGCTTCCATTTCTATTTAAAGACTAACACTGGACACTTGCATTCAGAGTATGTCCAGGGTGAATATTTAGTGATAATGCCAGAAAGCTCAAAGTTTCATCCTTTCCTCCTTGCCCCTAGCATTTCCTCCAAAGGAGTTATTGTCACAGCAGGAAGAGTGTGCAGCTCAGCAGTGGAAGAGCCCCAGGCATCATAGCATGAGCTCTTCCTCTTCCAAGACATGTGGTCTCGGGAGATTAGCTGGTGTGTGTGTGGGAACCCTAAGGCTTTCACCCATCTCTTCATTCTGTTCCTCCTTCCACTCCACCCCCGTATAATCTCATTCCCCACAGTTTATAGGAATAGACATAATCACTGCACTTTTCTTCTTTCAGAGAAAAGGCAGCCTCCTTTGAGGCTACAGTTCAGCTCTGTAACTAGGAAGAAGAACACCTGTAACCCACCTTCCACCACCTTCATTTCTCTCTTAGATGCCAATTCACCTAAAGCCCTAATGCCTGAAATGCTGGGATTTATTTTAAAATTCCTTCCAGCCCAAAAAGCAGTCTTTCTTGATTGTTCTTCACCATATCTTCATTCCTTTTCTTACCAGTCCCATTTCACCTGCCCATCTGTTGCAGATGGCCAACATACAGTCCCCACAAGCAACACACACCACTGCCATTTGCACACATGGAGCGTTCACTTCTGACAAACCTGCTGCCACTGTATTTAAATGAACAGGACAGAATGAAAGCAAAGTTTGCTTCATGGTTTGCAGGCCTCTGTTTTCATTTTGACATAGAGTCAGTATTTCAAAGGTACATTGTGCTTTGCACTATCATTTATCTAGTTTCAGTCAATAGGCATTTCCTGATGATTAACTAAATATCCAGTTCTTATCCCAGAACACCAGCTTGAATTAGCTATTTTCTTTGTGCTAACCCAAAATTCCATTATTCTCATGATATAGAAGTCTTACATCTATTTGGGAAAAAAAAATCTGTTCTGTATTGTATTCACGAAGTAGCTAAAGATCCAGAGAAATGCAAGTCCCATGATCTTACCCTTCGACAGAGGGGAATCTTGGCGTTTCTAATCACTAGGGAATAGCACGCTAACAGCTCATGAGAAACACATGGTGTGACATTCTGAGGTCACTTTTCTATCCCGTATATAAACTTACAATAGTGGATTTTGACTGAGCAGTATTGGATCAAAGAACAACTTCAGGAAACATAAGTTAAGATTCAAATATCAGCTAAGTGATTGCTTAGTTACAGAAAGAAAAACATCTCTCCTGAAGTGAGAGAGTTTTCTTGTCCTGAGTTTCAAAGGCTTATTCTTTACAAAGTTTATTAGCTTATATTTGGATTATACTCTTCACTTTGAAACTCCTACAAAGGATTTACTTCCACGGCCCTAAACTAACTACATAGACAATATATCAGGATATAACAGCCCCAATTGCCAGAAGCAGTTTTGTATCTAATTTATACTTATATTTGGATGATAGTGTTTTTAGAGAAGGATGAGAGATATCTTTAACCATTAATTTGGATGAAACTTTAAATGGTATTTTCATTTTAAAATGGAAAATAAGTTGACAGTGTGAGCATGTAAGGTATGTCATAAACTATCCTCAGAATCTCTATTAAAGGAGTTATGAGAGATGAATACAAACCCCCTAATTACTCATTAGGCTTTTCAACAACTCATAAGTACTGATAATTCATTAATTAGCACATCTGGCAAATATTTAGTATCATTTATTGGCCATTTACAAATCAATACATCAGATCTAATCAAGTGAATGAGAACTGTACATATATTGTCATGTTTCTTATGGAAAGTGAGTTGCTACCTACTTTGGGTTTCTGAGAGCAATACAATAGCAGATTATATTTAAATTTAATTTACATATTAAACTAGTAAATATATTTGATTACTGTAGAGTAAGCATGACTGTAAAAATGATGTTCTTACCTCTATAATGACTTCCTTCTGTTTTGTGTATATATATACACACAAGACTATCATTTACATTATGCATGCAGAGCCTTAAACTGTACTGCTTGTGAGTTTAGCAGATATCATACAGCTAGATGCATAGTGAGATGCATGTGAAAATATGCAATGCAAAGAACAGAACAGTGATATACATATTTGCATAAACACACAAAACACAGCAATCTACTTCTTGAAACCAGGACCAAGGCTGTGAAAACAGGCATTGGTCCAACGCAGAGGTTAGCACAGCAGGTTATAAAGGACATATGAAGAGTATATATTGCCAGCTTGATTTTAGAGTTAAATTGGTTTTGCAAAACACTGGGATAACAGATTGGTGTCTGCTTTATTTGTCCCTGGGTTACAGGAGAGCAACTGGGTCAGGGGAGAGCCCTGGAGGGAGGGGAACATTGCACTATCTCAGCATCTGAGGGGCTCTCAGAGAAACTATTTCTGAAATCCGGCGTGGGTGGGAATGAAAAGCAAAGGGACTCATCGAGAGGATTTGGGAGTCTTGGGAAGGACTACTGGACGAGCAGGGGAGAAATGCACAGTTAGCAGTTTGAGGTGACGGACAAAGAAAAAGCTCAGGGACAAAAAAAGAGGGGTGTGTAGAACTGGTGTGATCCAGCTGACAGTTTCTGAGTGGCCTGAACCAAGCAGCAAGCAAAGACAGACCTGTGAGGACTCAGAGGGTTGTAGTAAAGGGCTTTATTCCCTGCTTGTGACTTCTGTGCACTTTGACCTGATTACTTTGCTTTTCTCTGTGTAAGAATTTATTAATTACTCTAGTTTAGATTACAATAAAATCTGGGATTTTGAATTAAAAGTCTTTGTTTTGCTTAGGGTTTGTCGCTTGCAGTGAATAAAATGTAGGCAGATGCCTCTCACTCCTTTCTTGGGTTTTTGGGGGTATTTTTGTTTTGTTTCATTTGGTGTGTTTTGGTTTTGATTTGGGGTTTGTTTTGGTTTGGTGGTTTTCTGTTAGTCTTCTTTTTTTCCTTAAAAGCCTCATCTCTTGGAATCAAGAAATAACAGAAATCCATTCATTAAAAATCTTGAAATTCACCCAAATGAAACCAAAAAGCTCAGAACAAAAAAAAAATATTACAATGACGGGGAAAAAAAGCCCTTAGCTGTATCCTTTTTTTTAAATCGTGTTATTTTTAAACTACTCTCAGGTTTTTTGCGAACTTGAGGTTGCTAATGCTTTGACTGTTTTACTCTGTGCTGTCTAGGGACTGTGCATGCAGAACATCACAATACCATGTGAAGAAGTTTTACACTCCCTGCATAATAAAAAAAATGATTCAATAGATTTCTCTGATGTGATGCGCTGTTTAAGGTACTGTCTTCCTGTGTGCATCCTGGCAAATGATAGGGATTAAAATCCCATACAGCATTTAATTAACAACAGTGCTCTGGCTACAGTAAAAGTTTAACAGATAGATACAATGCTTAGAAATGGGTCTTTGTTTTCTAGCTTGAAATACATGAAAGGGATTAAGTTGACAAATTATTGCAAACTTCTCACTTGACCAAGGCCAATAGACTAATTATCCTAACTACTGTTGACTTTCTTCTAAATCAAAGATAGAAAAAAATATCAACACTTAAGTGTGAATTTCTGTGTTCTTATTATATTCTAAAGAGAAAATAAGGATGTCTTGACTCTGCCTAGGTGTTTGGAGTTGGCTATGCTTTTGCTAATAGTGCTTCTTCTTGCATTTCTGTCAGTGCCTTGCACAGGTTTGCTGGAACTGATGATCTATCAGGGAGGACTGAAAAAAAAGAGTTATGAAGTGTGGGTCATTATCAGTGAACAACCTGTCATCAACCCCATGGTGAGCCAGTGACTGGACGCAGCTGTGATGGGGACAGAGTGGGGAGAAGACTGTAGAGACACTATGGGATCATTTCCCCAACTAGGGCAGGTCACACTAATGGGATCTGAATGGGGAGGAAGGCATACCTCCCCTGCACACACAGTAAATCCACCACTGACCCTCTTACAAATCAGAGCACTGTTACATTACTGCCTGAGGTGCTAAGTCCTCAACTCTTAAAATCTTCAAACCACTACAGTTGTATAATGTCCATTTCAGACTTCTGCACCAAATTCGAACTACACATAATTTGGCAGGAAAGAATTTCAGTAGACTGGAGCAGGCTGTTAGCACACACATAGATCTGCCAGATTCAAGGACTGGGGCAGTACTGCCTTGGCCACGCAGACTGGAGAGATTTCAGGTGCCCTGCCAGCTGTCTACAACTTAAAGCTGCCTATAGCACCGGCTCGTGATGAAGCTTGAATCTCTGTAACAGCCAGGAGGGTGGAAGCTCTGCAGTACTCAATTTGAATTGTGAATCTCTAGACTTCTATCCTTCCAGCTTTGAGACAAGGGACTTCCCTGAATCAGGGGACTTCCCCAGAATGATGCAGACATTTCAGACAAGTCAGGTTTCTTCACTTAAGCCCTATTAGTGAAAGACAGCTTCAGAGTCTTTTGACTGGGGGCAGTGTGATGAGTTCCCAGGAACTGGGATACCTGGCTTTTCCATTTTTTTTCTTGGAAAATGTAACAAAACATAACAACTTACTAAAAAACCCCAAGTGGCCATTTTCTAAACACATAGTAGATCTTGGCTTTAGATGAGTTAAGTCACTATTTAGGGTCTATTAATTAGATCCCCATTAACTATGAGGGGAGCTTAGGCACTTTAGTGCCCATATGAGTCCTGAATTTAAGTGTCTTAACATAGAGCTGACACCCCTAAGAATAAATTACATCAGCAGTGTGTAGATATGTACTACTAGTTCCCCTTGGTGCAACACCTATTTCAAATCACATAAGGGGGAACTGACAAAACAACCCACACTTCACAGCTGCATCTAACCATTTGATAGAAAATAAACTGCCTGATTTGTCTCTTTGAAAGATTTTCAGTTAGTATAAGAAAAAATTGTGGTAAAATAGAGTCACTTACTAATGAATTGTCTAAAGAAAATTTGTGATAGTTCTTTTGATGATTGTATACAAGTATAAGGAATGTACATTTATTTTAACTTACATCTCTAACCTTAAGAGTGTTAATTTCATGTTGTACATTTTCTTAATGTGCAATAATGAAGACATATCTGAATAGGATAAACTCAACAAACTCAGGTACTGGTAACAATTCAGCTATGGAAGAGTTATCTAATATATCCTGTTTTTCTGCAGTTTGTCAAGTAGTTATATCCTTACAGTTTTGCAATTACTTATGATTAGGATTTTGCTACAAATACAAATATCATTTGTCTGTGTACAAAACACATCACAATTTAAGGAATGAAGATAACCTTTCTGATTTAGATACACAAATAAATGTATCCAAATCTAATATTTGAGGAACTCTGAAACATCTGTGATGTGTCGAAACAAACGAAGTTGTTGCTGGCACAAGTTAGAAGACGGTCTGTTGTGTTCCATTAGACGATAAAGGTGTCCTAACCACAAGTCCTAAAATAGTCTCAAACTCCATCAAAAGAAATTCATTCAGTCCAGGTGCACCTCTTTTCCAATGAAGTTTTGATGGTAGATGATAGATGGTAAATATAAATTAGCTGTACTGGATCAAAGACCAGCTGTAATGATGGGGAGAGAAGAATGGCTGCATTCATCATATCATAAAGCAGAGAGAGACATGAAATGGTACGAGTTAAGTTGAGCTGAGTATATGTGAAGAGGAGAAAAAGAAAAGGAAAACTAAGATATAGAAGAGAGATTCTGAAATCAGTATCCATATCTTAAAAAATATTATTACAGAAATGTGAAAAAGCTTTTATTTTCCAAAAGGTCTCTGCAGATCATTTAAGATAATTACATTTTCCTTGTGCTGAAGCCTCTAAAATTATTGTGAAAAGAGATTGTAATCCTAGTTTGGTTTTGAATTGTTGCATGTTTTAATATTAACATTAACTTTTTATCAAAATATAAAATCAAAATAGAAACTATAAATAATCTTAAATTTTGTTACAAAAGAAATATGTTTATAGATGAAAATACATATATTTCATAAAAAGAAAAACACATAGACTATGGAAATTTAAACATTCAGGATTTTTCTGTGTAAAACTGTTTGGATTTGTGTGATATTATACTGGAACGGAAAAAAAATCAAATGGGTAATTTTTCTAATCTGAAAATTATGTAACACAGATAAATAATCCCAAACTGCTCAAGATGCTGTTGAAAACAGAATATGGATTGTTTCCTGCTCTTCTCACAGCCTTCATTCATCTTCTCTCATTAATTCCTTTTTGCAAGAATTTGTCTCTTTTGACAAAAGCTTTACTCCCTCCCCAAGTGCTTAATGACTCAGATTTGTTGTTCAGAACTATCAGCATTAAGATCCAGCCTCTGAATTTCATTGGGCCTATGGCCACAGGCCTCAGAACTGGAAGAACACTGGGGATGTAAAGAGGAATCAAAATTGCTCAAGGCAATGTTTGGCCCCTTGTTGGATACCAAAGGCTGAAAAGAAAGTGATATTTTTCTCTAACACTCAGAACTATCCAGAGAAATTTATTTTATATGGTTAGGACTTGCTTATGTTTGCACTGTGTAGTCACAAAAATGCACCAAATATAAAAATTATTGATTAATGCAGAAAGCCAGTCTTTCCTTTCTTCCTTTTCTGCACACCTGAGTGTTGCTAGGGTTCATAGAATGACTGAGGCCCAACTAGGGAAGGTTTTACTAAGTTTGTGCTTCATCAACCTTTGCAGCAGGAACCTTCTGTGTTTATATACCACTTACAAAAGTGAGGTCCTGGCTTATCCTAAAATTTAAAATTAGATCAAATAATTAAAACAGCAATAATAGTCATGACAGTGCTAATAACAACCCATCAGGATCACCAGACAGCTACATTATAGCACACTTGATGACATTTCAGTTGATGTTTCAAATGCTCTTTGAAGCATTTGAAAGCTCCATTGGTTTTACACAGTATTTCTTTGGCCTTTCTTTAAGAGCTATGCTGAATTCATAGGACACTATGAATCTAAAATGAATAGATAATTCATTTTCACACTTATACAAAACAGTTCAACACATAGTAAAGTCATTGAAGGTTTCACTTGTAGATTTCTTTGTTATTATGTCTTCATTATGATGAAGCTCTGCTGGTTGACTTACCTGTACCAAAGAAAAGACTGGTTCTACCCAGGACCTTGGACCTGTGAGCTACCTCATAGACCACCCAATAATAATTGACATATTAAACAAACCAGAAGTATTCCACACTTCTTTAACGTGAGGAAGTGTTGAAAAAAGACAAAACAGATTTGTTCATTAGATACATCCCTTTTGACAGCAGAGAATTAGACAAAAGATTAACCCTGCTCCTGATTACCTAGTTAGCAAATAAATGTATTGGTTCTTCTGATGAACTATTCAAGCCTACCTGGAAACAGTGCAAAACGATGCTTATGGGCTGACTGTATTTCCCAGGTTCATGAAAGATTTCTACCATGAAATAGATATTATAAGGTTTTAATTGAATTTCCTTAAAAAAATACGGGGGAAATTTTGCCACATATCAAGTATTTTGCTATATTGATGTGGTTTACTACAGTATGGCTCAAGTAACGAAACAAGAAGAGGGGTTTTTAAATAGCTAAAGTACCTAGGGTATTAGATATACTCTAACACAGTAGAGAAAAACTTCATGTGTATAATATGATGTGAAATATTTTCCCCATCAAGTGAGTTTGATTGAAGTTAAATCAGTAACAACATCATTTTGATAGGTGCAGACTTAGGTCCTAATTCAAACAAAAGAGTAATAACATGCCGAGGCTTCATGTGGCTTGTTGTGCTCTACATACCTTGTTCATGTCCTGCTTCCTCATAAAACGAATCAAGCTGCACCTATCTGGTGTTTCTTCGTTTCTTTTAACCATTGCCTTTGACAACACTGATGCAACTGCCTCCTTTGAAAATAAATGTTCAAAATTGCCTTGGTACATGAGTGTTCCTGTTGCTGTTACAGCCATGATGGTCTAAAAGTGTAAATGAAGCAAGATTTGTGAATGACTCAAGGAGAGGCTGTGCACCTGAAAGTGTGCCTGTTTTTCTAGCTACACATTACCTTTTCTTAAAAGTTTTGTCTTTTATGGGCTGGAATGTGTTTATATATGCACATGGACATTGATTCTGCTCTCTGCCGTCATTGTCTCAGGAACTCTGACTGTATTTTCTCCTCAGCTCTCATACTGATATAAGGTCTTAATCCTAGTTGTCTCTTTCACAGCTTTTCCCATAAGAGTGTGGATAAAAAAAGGTAGCTTTTTTTTTCTGTATTTGGCAATGCTTTGTTTATATGGAAGCATCTTGGAGCTCCAGACAATTGGATGAAATTTAGAGCCATTTTAAAGCAATCCTAAATTATGCTGTCAGGGCTCCCATAGAAGCTGAGGTATGAATGTTGGCAAAGAATTTTTTCCCTGCTCCTTGTCTATATGGGACCTTACTTCGTCACTTTGTTATATATTTAGTTATATTCTAAGCAGTTAAAAACCCTACATTTTAATCTCAGAAAATACTAAACCAAGTGCATGTAAATGAGAGATGTGATTTTCACCTGATGGCTGATTTAAGAAGGCTCAATGAACATCGGATTCTAAAAATATGATGACCACTTTGGATCTGACCAAACAAGTATTTCAAAGTTTGTGGTATCTATTCAAAACTTTTTACTTGCCTTAGATAAAAAAAGTAGTTCAACAGAAGGAAATCTACTTATATTTCCTATTCTCTTACACTTTGACAACATTTGCACCATTGGCTTACCAAGCTACTTTCTTTCTATTGAAGCGAAATGCACAGCTTGGGAAACACAATTCTCTTTTTTTTTTCTGACGAAAACATCATTCTGTTGGTTAATAGTAATCAGAAGTCATTGAAGTGTTTACTAGATGGCTAAGCAATGAGACTTACTAATAGCTCTTCCTTCAGAAAGGGTTATCAGCCTCTGCTTCACTTTCATGTTTTGTGTCTTTTATCTGAAAAGCACTTTTTAGGCCTACAATTCATGACAAACATAATGAAGGTCCATGCAGATTTCAGATTTCTAATCAACTCACTTAATTTGTCAATGAATGCCAACCTATCATATCTACTTAATGTATAGCATGCTTAAAATAAGCAGAACTGCAGTGTATATTAACACAAAGGGGGTATTTCGCTGCCAACAAAAGACTGTTGTACACAAGTTTTTAACAATGTGTTACTGATTCCCAAATGGTGTGTTACTGATAGTAAAGCTAGCCTTTAAAATCGTCCCTAGAATGCATAAAGCACAGCACTCTTGCATTTGTGGAGCATTACTTAACTGTTTGTCTTTTAGAAAACAAAGAATTCCAGACCAGGATTCAAAATATTTGGTAGCTAAAGCCCCTTGTTGCCGAGTTACTGGTAGCTAAATCATTTACCAAGAGATGTACTACCAAAGAAGGAATTGCAGACATCCCAGTGCTGTAAAGATTCTGTAGTTATCATAAAATCCATATCGAACAGATTTGGGACGCATGTAGATGTCCTGCTTTTACTTTGGAACTACCACATTGGCTGCTACTAAGAATCAAGTTTCAGCAATGTTTATAAAGGATATGAAGGGCTGCTGTCAAGTTTATTATATGCTTTTCAATTTTCGAATACTTCTATTTGAGCTGCTGACTGGACAGCCCTGGAAAATATAGAGTTAAAATTTTAAAACAAAAACTGGACATTCATGTAATCTCTTTGAACACTTGTGAAACTAAACAGCATTAGTGCAGGATTATATTGGTAAAGGAAATATGGAAAATCTCCATATGGCATTTTCTACATGTTTTAAATGTTACCACTGCTTTGAATATACACCATTCTTGACAAATTATCATGTAGTTCTGCAATTAGTCTGAATTTCTGTAATACCACTGTGTATTGGCAAATCCACACATCTTACATATCTGGTCAGAAGTACTGGAAGAGTAACATCGTTTGTAGTTTAAGAACACTTTTCGAGTAAGTATTCTTATAATTCTTCCCTTAGCAGTGAGGGTTTGAAATTCAAGATACTTTAGACAGGAGCTTAAAAGTACAGTTTAAAACTTATTTAACACGTAAATGTAAAATCCTTTGGTCATGTAGGAAATTTTTTGTTACTGGTTTCAGACAGGGATACTCCCATAAGAAAAGCGAATAAAAGTAGTAGGACACAGGTATAACTTGTTTGGTATCATTGCTAATAAGGAAAATGCTTAAACCAGACTCTTTCCACTCCAGGCAATTTAGCCAAGGGGCTAAACTGTCCTCTTTTAAAATACAAGAGCCACAAAAGACACAAGGATATGAAGGATCCTGTCAGTGCAAGGTTCTGTCTGAAGTCCATATATTTTGGCACGAAGCTTAGTTTTACTCTTGGCTGTGACTTGGAAGAAATTGCGTAGTGCCTTAGCACCTGAGCTTCACTTTCTGTAAATGGAAAAATGGCTCTTTTTCTGCTGTGTACTGAGATGCATGATGCTAATGCTCATAGAACAAAATGTTGTGCTAATGCTCACAGAACCATGTCAAAGTCTTACACAAAAACTAATATGAAAGTGCGATATATTATTTCAAGGAGAAAAGCTTTCAATAAATTATTCAGTACAAATCTTATATTCAGACTATCCACCAACAAAAAATAATCAATATATTAATACTTATCATAACTACTCTTTATCATATTTTAACATCAGTACTGAATTTTTTTATGAAGCTATGGTAAGCCACACCATGCACTAAAATTTCTATCCCCAACACCTGCCCTTTTGCAGCTAGTGTTCTTCTTGGGGTTTGTGGTTGGCCAATAAATAAATAATAATAAAAAAAAAAGGAACAAAAGGTTGGAAAACTGGGAAAATTAACAGAAATGCAAACCAAGAATATTAAGCCGATATTAGAATTATCTTCAAAGCTTGCCTGTTGGTATTGCTGGCCTTAAGCATACATTTGCAAGTTACATAAAGGAAAAAACCTCTCAAATGGCTGTTCCAAACCCTAATTGTTGTAACTTATCCATGCATTCCAGCAAAAATTTTCGGTGCTCTGCAGAAATGTTTGTTCACTTGCTGCAAACGATGTCACAAATCTTCACTGCAACAGCTAATATTTTACAATTGATCAAATAAACTGGGATATGTATTCTAAATATGTGACTTAATGAAAACAACTTAAAGATTTATGCTCCATTTAATGTACTTAGCTGAAGTCTCATGGGATTGCCAAAGGAGATAAAAACTGCAACATGGGTTAATGCTTAGTTATCTTTGGTTAACTTATATAGCTTAGTAATCAAAGGACATGAAAGGAAAACGTTTGATAAAAAATAGCCTATTTTAAAATTCCACAAAAGACAGCTGCCTTTAAATATAATACAATGTAAATTTTTATACTTCTAAAACAAGAGCTCATAGTTAAACCTCATTTGCAATTTATAGACAAGAACAATATTCTTCGTTGCTTGGTATCCTATTAAATGTAGAAATCAGTTTGGGGAGAAAAATTAAGGATACGAAATGATAAATAGTGATGACACATATACATATTTTCCTCTTCTTGTCTTTCACTGACTTTTGCTAGACAACAGTGGAAAATAAGATTCTGCAATGTAGAATGTTACTAAAGAAATAGAAACAGATAAATTATGAGTAAATAGTCATCTAGGTCTCTGTCAAATTCCCAGTGTTTTGCAAACTTAAATAGAAGTAAAAAATGCCTTTGTGTAATCAGTCCACTGAAGAGCAGTGTTATCGATTTTTATAATTATACCCCTTTGTTGGTGAATATTGCTGTTGATGTAAAATGTTCAAGTGGTGTAACACTGCTGTTACAGATGTTAAAACAAAAATTACTTCATAAATAAGAATTATGTAAGGCTATTCCTGTGCTCGAAAGCGAGATGCGAGCCCTCTCAGCATCTACAGCAGAACATCTATCTACTCTAAATCTGCTTTAAATCTTCTCAAATAAAGTGTGCTCAACTCCTCAGAACATCCAAATGTACGTGTTACTAATTACCAGTGACTGAGAGACTGTCTGAGATTGGACAGTTTAGATATTGAGCAACAGAGACTGGAAAGAAAGATTTCGTTTGATGCCACTATGCAAAATATGGTGCAAATAAACCCAGAGGATCAACCTTTAGAAGAATATTCCTTTCTCAAGCATTATATTACAGGAAGAAAATAACTAGTTGAGACAAAACACTTAAGGTCAGAAAAAAAAAAAAGAGAAATTTTTTCTCTATGTGTGTTTTTGTTCTTTTGAGGGAAGGAGGGGCAGGTTGGTGTACTACCTGTATGTGTATCTATCTGGTGTCTCTCTATTGCTTGTACATGTATACCTATGGATCCTACCCCATCTTCATTTTTGCATCTCATTTTCACAGAAATGGAAGGAGATCATTATTCTGTTATTACTCCACAGTTTATTTGCCCTCGTGTTTGTGAGGCTGAACTTGTTGGTTAATAGGAATATGTTACTCCAAATCATAATAGTGAGCGCTGAAATCCAGAGTTTGCTGTCAAATACAGCTTTTGTCATTGAGAGATTTGGGAAATCTAAGAGAAAAAAAAGAAGATCTGTAGGACTGAGTATCTTGCAATATTTATTGTGAAACTTCATAGCTGTGGTTGTAAAAGAATGGAGTGGAAGAGAACATTTCTTCCTGTCTGTCCAAGCAGGAAAGGAGAGACGAGAGGGTGTGCTGGGAGGCTGTATCAGTAACACTAGGCTTCCCCCTTGATGACTTAATGTCAGCAGGGCTGGTCTTGTTGAAATTAATCCAGTCACAATAATGGCATTAAGACATGCATTTATACCTCTATTGACTTTTCACGTTCACAGGATAATTGTTGTAACATTTCCTTAAAGGCCAAAGACCTTTTGATGATAAATATATCTCATTACATGGAATTTTATATGTAATCATCACATGAATCTCAGTGTAATTCAATGGATGTATTTACCATATGTTAATCCTAGCATAACAAGCCTTTAACCTATGTGACTTAATTATAGGCATATCATCAGATTTACTGTATAAAAAAACCTTTTTCTTTTTCACTTACATCTGCTTTTAAAAGCCCTCTCACTTTTTTTAACTCTTTTGTGAATCCAGGGATGTGTGATACCACTATCTGTGGTATCAGCTCAGCTGATGTGAAGACAGGCAGAACTAGAAAAGCTTCTGCAGGGAATTTTGAATAAATCTAGACCTGCCAAAGGCCTGCCAACGTGTTCATTTGAAATACCTCCCAATTTGCCGATATATAATTGATCAATTCTGATGAGATTTTTCAGCCAGTAGTGAATGGCAAATACATTATCATTGTATATGAACATGACACACATGACAATCTTTAAAGCTTTCCTGAAAAAGAGAAATATTAATACCAAACTCTCTTAGTAGCCCAAATCTATGTATGGTTAGAAATAAATAGCAGATACAAGGAAAAAGTGAAGGATCTGGATTTATTTAGATTAGAAAAAACTCAATGGCAGAAGCCTTAGTTGTGGATACATGTGAAAATATTCAAATGTTCTCCCTGACTTCTGTAAGAAGGATAAGATCACAGAATCATGGAATGGTTGAGATAGGAAGGGAACTCTAGAGATCATCTGGTTCAACCTAGCTTCTCAAGCAGGGACATCTAGAACCAGTTGTCCAGGACAACATGTAGGTGATTTTTTAACAACTCTAAGGAGGGAGATTCCAAAATCTCCCTGCACAACCTATAACAGTGCTCAGACATCCTCACAGCAAAGAAGAGTTTCCTTTTTTTCAGACAGACCGTGCTGTTTTTCATTTTGTGCCCATTGCCACTTGTCCTGCCACCCGGCTCTCCCAAAAAGAGTCTGGTTCCATCTTTGCACCCTCCTTTCAGGTATTTATATCCATGATGAAATTGCCTTAGTTTTCATGGGGAAAAATAGATTGTTGTCAGCAAAACCATTCAATAATCAGAATTGTGAAATACTGGGTTTTGATGGAAACCACATAACTAGAGGTTTTAAGAGCTGAGTGTGAACTATCAGCTGGTACTTGTCTAGTCCCTGGTGACCTTCATTCTTTGAAAGTGGTTATACTGCACAATATCCTGAGGTCTTTCAGCCTCGCAGTTCAGCAATTCCATTACTTTCCTCTTTTTAGTTTCCCCATCCTATTTCTTTTGACTAGTTTTAGAGCACTACTGTCACTTGAGCATAGACATACTTCTGGGAGCCAAAGGTTTTCTAAACTAGTTCTTGTACCATATGGCCTTTTAAAAATGTAAGAAGATCTTAGATATTTTTTTCAAACATATACTTCAATATGGCAGAAAATAAACCCCATAAAAACAATGCTTCTTTCATGAAAATGCCTTATTCATATGATAGTATAGCAATATATTGAGAAAAAATCCAATAAAATCTTAATTATATCAGGTTAGAGAACCACTGTGTACATAAGTTACATGTACTCAAGTTTATAGTGCCAAATAGTATTCAGTCACCAGGCTGTAAAGATCTACATGGAGTAATTTCTGGACCATCAGCAATTGTGTCCAAAATTTTATCAATTATAAGAGAGGTTTCAGAGGACTGAGAATGGCAAATATAGTAGCTCTTTTTAAAAAAAGCAGAAGCAGAAGAGCTTGGAATTATAGTCTAGTTAAAGACAGCCAGAAAGACACACCAACAAATTATTAAAGAATCCAGATAAAAGAACCAAAAAGATAAGAAGGTGAAAAGAAACAGCCAGCATAGATATAGATTTGTCAATAACAGATCACATCAATCTAATTTCTTTCTTTGACAGGATGACTGGATAACAGCCTAACAGAAGGCAGGAGGTTTGATAAATCCTGACTTCAGCAGGTCTTTCAACAGAGCTCTGCACACTGTTCTTTATAAGCAAGAGAAATGTGGTCTGGAGGATTCAGTGAAAAATGTGTGACTAAGTAGTTGGAAAACAGCACCCAACATAATAATTAGTACAGGTTCTCTGTCAAACTGGATGGTATTTTGAACTCATGGAGGAGTCCCTACTGATGCCTCTGTTCTAGCATGGTTTCCACTTACAACCTCAGTGGTGGGATAGAGTTGCATTTTTTTATACATGGCATTTTTCCAAAGTGACACTGAACAAGAACTGCAAAGCATTTTGGCCATTCAGTCAGAATACAAACCACTCCTCAAGTCCTGGAGAAAGCATTAACAAGTGAACATGAAAGGTAGGCAATATACCTGCAGAATACTAAACTTAGAGAAGTTATATGAGCAGATTTTAAAATAAAGAATAAATAGCAAGATTAATGTAAAACGAACAAACATAGTGGGCCATAAACTAAACTGTGTCTTGCTATTGTGAAAAAGTTTGGAGCTGAAGTGGAAGTCAGAAATGTTGTGTATAAGCTATTGGAGGTGGTGTTCTTGATGTTCTGTTCTCCTTGGGTATTGCTCAGACCTCAGCTGGAGTAATGTTTCCCATTTCGATCATCACACTTCAGAACAGATATAGACAATTTAGAGAGAATCCAGAGAAGAGCAACAGGAATGATAAGAGCTTTGGAAATGTGACCTGCAAGGAAAGGTTGAAGGAGTTGGATTTGTTTAGTCTAGAAAAGGGAAGACTGAAGGGAGGCACGATAATGTCTTCAAATATATAGAGCTTCTTAGAAAGAGTGCAGAGATCAATTATTCTTAGGGCCTGAGTGGGATTTGTATGAGAAGAAAGCCATATAATTTTCAGCATAGGAGATTCTGGTTACAAGGTTTCCAATTGAAAGGGCAGTTAAGGGTTGAAATAGTTCACTGAGGCAGATTGCAGATTTTTTTTCACTGAAGGTTTTTAAGAACAAGTGAGATATGTCATGTTTGTTTTATGTATAGTGAGGATAGGGAATGAATTATCCTATGTCTGTAGATACCTTCCAGCCCTATATATCTCTGATTCCCATGACAATGAAGCATTGATTCCACAAACACACAGAAGGATATTGTGGGATATATCTATAGACTGCTTCTTGACAGTCATTTTTATGACTGCATTGTGGACTGTACTGTGTGTTCCAGAAATTAAAGAGCTCAAATGTCCCCAGTAAAGATCTTTACCAAACTTGTTCTTCAAATAATAAATAATATGAGTTTACACACCTGGATAAAATGAGCAAGATGTCCTATTTACTCTTCACAAAACTGAAATAAACACATTTCTCTTGAAAATATGAAATACTAAAATACTTTGTTTCTTAGAAGAAAAATGACTGCTTGTCAAACCGTAAACCAGTAAGTGGCTAAAATGAACAAAAAGACAATGCCCACTGTTTTGGTAGTCTCACATCTCATTAGAGTGAATTAGACAGCCATAAAATTCTGTGATTTTGTAGCTGATAGCAATCACCACATAAACTGAGACCAATATCGTGGTGTTTGATCAATAGAAGGAATTCACTACAGGATCTGAACCTTAGAGACTATCAACTGTTCTGCCTATGTCCAGATAAATATCTAAGCATAAACAAAGTCAGGGTGCTGTAAGCCAGGATGTGAACTAAGTATTGCTTTGCTCTAAGTATGCATAAGGGGAGGGGGGTGTTGCATTATCACATGAAATTTGTTAATGGCAATGAAAGTTGAACTGATCCCATGAGGATATCAGTGGAAGAATAGCCCTGGCTTGGTAAATCAGCACACAGGGATACCAAGTACTCAACACTCATGAGTCAGGCCCCCAAAACATGAAATCAGCTTTAAAATATGGCTTTATAGTGTTTTACAAGGTTTGTTTCATTTACTTTCTAGGTTTTGAGCCTGCAGTGTGACCAAGATCACATTTTCAGGCTTTTTTCAAGAACCACTTGATAGTCATGAGCTTTATAATTTTTGTAGGAAGGAGGAAAAGAAGTGAGGAAAAGAAGTAAAGAAAACTATACACTTGGAATCCAGTCTCTAATCACTACCAGTTCTTCTGATGGTTCACTCTTCTTCCAGATGTAGGTGAACTGCTTCACCTTGGTCAATATAGTGCGATAGCCTGGTTTGGAGTGCTAAAATACAGGCACCTATCCTGCTTTATTGTCAGTGCACTGCCTAGAAAAATTTTCATTCATGTTACGTAGTTTTCTTTGTGACAACACCTGGACACAACTTAAGTGACAGCATAAGTCAAGAACCAGGCTCAGGAATAAAAAGAAGAGAATCTGGTATTTTTTATAGGACCAATAGTGTTCTTTTTTCTAAGTTTTACTTCCATTTGCCTAAGAAACAGAAGAGCGCACAATGCGTGTGCATCTCCAAACAAAGCTAAGTGACAAGCACCCTTCAAAATCCAGGTGCCGAATGCTTCATTTAAACTGCATGTAAATAAACAAGAAGGAAATCCTGCTACCATTAAAGTTCTCCTGGTAGTATTTAACCTATGGATTTTCGCACTAAGCATTATTGGACAAGAGGATTAGTTAAAAAAGAAAGGAAAAAGTCCCTTTTGGCTTCTTCCATGCTACATTACGGTCTGTGTTGGAAGACAGGGTAAAAGGGATGCCATAGCCTTCACAAAGAAAATAAAAATATAGAGTGAACAAATACAAAGGGAGAGATATATATCACGTATAACCATATACAGCATATTAGTAAATAATTTTTATGTATGTAGGTCTGAATAGGAGTCCCATTTAGATATATATTCACATAGAGATATAGATACACACACACAAACACAAATATTGGATATATTTATACTCCACAACTCCTTCCTTATCTCCAGAACACCTCTCTCAACAACAGCACGGTTGTAGCCTTTTTTGAAACCTGTTTGAACTTTCCCTTACTGTGAGGACACTGAATTAACTTTAAACTAACCTCTAATTTGGGATTTCATTTCATACAAAGCAAAGTCAAAAGCCAGCAGGTTAAGACTGGAGCACTAGAGAACGTGGCATCTCCACTGATACAGTGGGTGGGGAGAGGAAGCTATTAACATGTCTGTAACACTTCGCTTTATACACAACTACCCTGCTTTTAACTCCAGCCTTGGTCGCTAAGGTCAGTCAAGACAGAGCTGACTAATAGTGTCGCTTTCCTATTGCCTTGCGGGCTCACCCCTGCCGCAGCACGACAGCCCGGCGCTGGAGGGGGTGGTGTAACACCTACCCGGGGGCGGGGAGAGAAGAGCTAATCGTGGCTTTTCATTAAATGGTGGATGTTAGGGAAATCAGTGTCGTACCGCCATAGCTACAGAGCTGTTGAAAAGAGAACTACTTAGCCATTCATGAAACACTGTTATGTTAACACGGTAATGAATAGGACAAGGTCCCTCATTGTCAAGCAGGTGGTGGACTTTCACTCCGCATGAAGGGACCTGAGCGCCCAAAATTGCTCTAACCAAGTATAAAGAAGCTCAAAAAACGTAGCTGTCAATTCATTATTTCAAGTTTAAAATAAAAGTGTATGTGATGAAATGCTCCAACAGAAATTGAATCTTCAGAAATTCCAGTTCACAAATGCATCCTCCAGACTGCTCTATGCAGTGGGCCATTCATATAAAGGTATAAGCTAGTGGAGCATGAAGCATTCATTCAATCACATCATTTTTGAATATGAAATAACAGCAGATTTCTTTTCAGAAAGTATTTTAAGCTTTCTACATAGCTGTGGTTGTAGCTGTACCTGTCATTCTCTAGAAAAATGAGGCCCAGATCACTGATCACCAGCAAAGAACAGTGCAGAGGAGTGAGGGCTTCAACCAATGCCTATCCCCTTCACTTTTCCCCAGCTTCATAACTTTAATGCTCAGCATATCAATGTGGTCAAGGATTCAGCACTCCCTACAGAAAACTTTCAAAAGGGAGGAATTTCCCCCCTGAGGCTATTTTGGCCATAGGTACTCCAGTAAACGGAATACATGACTTGGAGAAATCTGGGCCAAATTTAGCACCATAGAACTGAGTCCATCTCTTAGCCTCAGGAAAATACCTAAACCAAGAAGCACTATCTTTCTTCTCCAGGAGAAGACCTTGTATTCTGATTCCATGAGGCAAAGCACTTTTTCACCACTCTTCTGCAGTACTTCAGATGTCAAGAATTGGAAGGTAAGCAGTGTTAATTTTATAGGTGATCTTTCTGATTCATATTATTGTAAATCCTTTCAAGATTTCAAGCAATTCAAGTCCAGTTTTCTCTTCCTAATACAGTTTTTTTTATCAAATACAGCGTTCAGTCATTTCCATTCATGGAGATCTGAATACAGCACCCTTAACTAAAGGGATAGAATACTTTACGTTAGATGTACTTGATATAACTAAATTTGTTACTTGTGCTCATAATGCAATTATTGGTGTAAAGGATAAAAAAATTAGAACCACTAGAAATTTTCTATAAAATATATCTGGGACTTCAATGGCATTCTGGCACGGGAGAATTGATGCACACTTACATAAAATATAACAATTATTAGAGAACCTCAATATCTCTTTTTTAATTAATGATCTTTAGTGGAAAATGAAACATACATTTGCTTGTGGTATATGCTGGAGAAAGCTAAGACAATAGACTTATAGAATCAAATTACTCAAAACATGAAAAACACTTATAAAATGCAGAGAAAAAATTAACAAATAGAATATCTCAAAATAATCCACCAGATCCAAAATGTTTCTCTTAGGCATTCTTCCTGAAGACAGAACTTTTTCTTCCATCTAGTATAGACTGCTGGTATTTTATTTTCTCTACAAAAATAATGTAATATATAATAGAAATGGTAAAAAAATCACAATGACACTAAAAGAATTTCAGAGGTGTCACAGATTTCCCTGTGTAAAGAACTGCCCATACAAAACAGAGTATTAAACCAGAGGACTGAACCTCCCAAACAAGCAGATTCTTTCCTGTGCAAAGGAACAGGTAATTTCTCTAATGTACCCACGTGGAGCAGATTTTCCAGTTCCTTACCTCTACAGTTTCCTAGCAATTCTGTTCCATTGGTGAACTAATAAAAAAAAGGGAAAGGACATAACAACTATAGTGTTTGCTTAGCCTTTTTTAATTTGAAATTAATATTGAACAATTATTTCTAGATTTAAATTCAGACAAAAGACTTTCTACTTGTCCATAATATCAAATGATTCATTTTACTCTCTTTAACAAGACTACGGATTAGACAGATATTTGTTGAAGATGATGCACTGAGAAGCAATTACACATTCACTAAGGACTTCTTTTCAAAACATACAGGCAGAGGTGAAGCTTAGTGAGACATCTGAAACACTACATCCAGTTTTGATAACCCATTGTAAGGAGAACACCAATAAACTTGGACCAGTTCAGCTTAGGACCTCCAGCTGAACTCCACTTGACCTGTAAGTGCTGGTGGAGCTGGGCTGCTCCAGCCTGGAGAAGGGACAATTTCAGGGATCTAAGACCATTCTGCCAGTACCTGCTGAGAGGCTGTGCGGTTTCCATCCTTTTTGTTTTACAAGAATAATCTGGATAAAGCCCTGAATACCAATAACATAATACAGACAATATGATAGTTGTGTATCCAAACTATCATTGCTTATACTGATGATCATATTTTTTGTGGGCCTAATCAACAGGAATCTTAAGTCAGTGTAAGCCTAAGGAAATTTAGGCAAAAAGTTTGTCCCCCTTTCATTTACAGTCAATAAATAGTTCCAGGCAATGTCAGAGTGATTCAGTGCAGTACTGTCTGACTTGCCTCCTTGTTTCTCTCTGTGGCTAGAGAGAAGACAGTATAACAGGGAGACTGATTAAATCATGAAAACTGATCTTCCTTAGTCTCTCACATTCCTCCCTCTATACCGCATATAGTCAACCTAGAGCAGGAGGATTCTGAGCTAGATGAACTTAAATTTTCTGGTGATACTTCCTTTTCTTTGAACCAGCGGTATTCTCAACGCATAGCACGCAGATCCTTGGGAGATGCTTCACTACTTCAGTGTAGCAGTGGGATTTGAAAAGCTCGGAAGGTCCTGCATAATGTGCCCTATTGTGCTATTAAAAGAAAACACTTACTTTTCCTTCATAGACAGGAACTATTGAATCAGGCCCAAAGGCTCCTATTAGTGAATCAGCTCTGTATATTCCATGTGTCTAGATTCACCAACAAGAGAGAGGAATCAGTCCTCAGTTTGAATGTATTAAGAATTTAATAATTTGTATAAATATAGAAAAATTAAATTTTTGTTTTCTTTGTGAATGTTTAATTTCTTGTGTTCTCTTTGATACTTACACTCCAGAAATCAATTAATGGGAAGAGTGTGTCAATTAATGGGAACTGCAGAATTAGTGCAATGGACATCTGAATTCACTTAAGTGGAGTCAGTCTGAGTTTACAGCTGTGAAGATTAGTACAAAATCTGGCCCATGTTTTCTTTTTCACTAGAAGTTTTCAGCTAAAGAATGACACTGTGGCCATCTTCATGACTTTAAATTGACGTCTTTTCTTGCCTGCATCTCATCTCTGTACACAGTATTGGAGTCTGAGTATCAGGTGGGGTTCTTGCAGGAAATCAAAGCAGCACTTCTCACTACAGATCTGGGCTACTGATGTGAAGTGCAGAAACACAGGCTGCATACAATAAGGAACACCTGTGCTCCAAAAAGTCCCTGTCAGGGGATTTATCTTTCTAGTAAGCACTCCTTAAATGCCAGTTATTAAAATGAGAGAAATAAAAGGCCTTTTGTTCCTTCATAGGATTTTAAAAATAATGTTGATACTTGGTAAATCCTTTCAGTGGTGGAAAAATTATTTTGAAAGCAATTGATTATATTTGGTCACTGTCTCAGAATGCCAAAAAAGGTAAGTTTTTCCAACTGTAACATGCAAAAGCAAGTCAAAAAACCTAATTTGTTAAACATATTTTTAAACACGCCAGCAACATGAACTTGTTCTTTTTTTTTCTACTGGTAAGAGAACAAAAAATTTCTACAATATTCATAAATTAAATGTTAACTGTAAATAAATATAAGTCCCACAGGGAAATGACCAGATGAATATATTTATTTTTACAAGGCCAAGCTGCTATACAACTTAAATATTGCAAGCTTTATAAAATAAAATATTTACAGATAGTAATGGGGAGTTTTCTATACATAACTCTTCTAAAAAGCTTCAAACACATTTCAGAGTAGCTTGCATCAGCAATGCACCCTTACTTAACTCCATAAATGTCTGTGTACACATGGGAATACATGTGTATATGCCACTGGCTTTTCAACCTATTTAGGTTTTCTGTTGGACCCTGCATTCAGGACTTCGTTCTGAGCATCCTATTGAGCTAAGGAAGATTCTTACTTACAAAGTACCATAGATAAGATTATTTTTCAGTTCACGTCTCTCTCCCACCCCTTGCTTCTTGGGTCAGCACATTTTTTATGACTTAGGTGTCAATAAGCACTCCACTGGGGCTTGCTTTGCTGAGAAATCAGAATTCAAAGCAAGAATGGGAGAAGGTGGGAACAAAACCAGAAGGTCTGTAATGATGAAAGATATTGTACCACAAGAAAGCAACCCCTTTTTTCTCATTGTCACACACTGTTTAGTGGGTCCTGTAGAACCTCAGCACTGTTTATTGGTCATGGGTTAGCAAGGTGCATGCGGCTGAAGTAGAGGAAAACTGGGTAGGCAGGAAAATGAAAAGGTAGCATAGAAGTAAGAGTTTTGGTGCTGACAGTTGCCCTTGACTAGCTAAAATTGGCAATAAAGGGGACGATATATGGGATAATCTACTGCCACACAATCCCACACACATTAGTACAGTTATGACCAAGTTACAGCACACCTGTCATGCCTAGTCCTTTCTTTTCTGGTTTTCATGATAATGTATTACAAGACTTTGTGGTAATAGCTAAAAAATAGAAAGTAATTTTCTAAACCATTATGATTTTGAATACATTACTCCATCTCAAACTCATTCCAACATTACTGCAGAAATAAAGGAAAATGTGAATTTTAACTGCACAATGAATACAGGAATGGGGAAAAATAAAAATAAGGCATCTGACCACTGTCATGAGTGTCACAGACAGAAACCCTTCCTCTTACCTTTTTTTGTTCTAATTTCGAAGTAATAGATTGTGGTTTAAATTTATTACTCAAATACTCAGAGTATACCAGAGACATTTAAACAACATTTAGGCGTATACATATTGGGTACAGAATTGTGTCCCAGATTTTTCCAGAATGACAGTAGACACTTCCTGGGTATGGGATTTAAAAAAATAATTAGAGGATATGTGAATCTATGTGTTACAAATAGGCAAGTATATCATACAAAATATATGTGAGTCAGGATAAAAGGTCCTGTGAAATAGATTGCATTCTGGTATGGCAGTTCTGTGAATAACTATTTTGAAAGTTAGTTTAGAAAATAATTAAATGTAAAGTCATTTTAATATACAAATGTCTGACAGGAACTTGAAGTCCAACCCTTAACCCTGAAAAAAAAGATAAAATAAATTTAGATTAAAAAAGGATTTGAATTTCTCTAAAACCCACAGAAAATGTTACCATTTAGTAATGACATTCCCTTTCCATTTGACCCCAGCTTGACATGCTGAATTGCTCTGAACATCCGCCACCATGTACAGAAAGTCTTACTTCTTAACTCTTGCTATTCTAATTTGCACACAAAAGTGCATTAAAAAGGATGTTAAGGCTGTGACATAGAACAATAAAAGCAGCAAATTCATAAGTAATTAGGGAATATACTATACCAAATGTTCTCCAGTGTAAAAGGGCATGCCATTACATCACAGGCGATAGAGTTCTATGAGAAAACAATAGAGTTTTCTGATATGTAATGCTGTGCTCCTGTTTTATGGGGAAAAAAAGAGTGACTGCAGCTGGTAAAGAGAGACTAGAATATATATGCTTATAAAATATTGGGTAATTCAGAGATGAAGTCAGCAGTCTTTCAGAGGTGTGGATATACAAAGGACTGCCTAAAAAATGTTTTAGACCTCTATTCTCCTATGTAACTTATATTTATGAAAGCATCAAAGGCATATTCACTTATCTCCTTTATCTTTTCTCATAGTTTGCTCCAAATCCCACTGAAATCAGGTGGAGAGAAATAGGGATCAAACAGTACAAAGGTGAGAGCTCTTTATTCTTCGTATGTGTGAGGTACCGTCTGATTTTTTCAAGGAAGGCTGAATGCACTAGACTGATGCAAACAAAGGCTTAAAAACCTGCTTTAATCAGGTGAAGAGTTCCAAGTTCCCACAGGTTTCAGGCACTGACAGAGTTAAGTGCTAACATGTTGGCAGAGGGATGGCTCGGGGAGTAAGGTGGAATTTGCTATTGGCCCACTAATGTCAGTGAGATGTACAGCCGCATCATAGGCCTCTGGGAGATGACATTGCAAGCTCTTTGGGAACATGCTCTGAAGAAAGAGAGAGGGAGTTGTTTTACATATATGAAACACCCATCTCAATTGTAAGTGCTAAATAATGTATCAGCACAGTTCACAGGCATATAAATTTTGCTGAAGGGGGAAGAAGTTGATAATAGATAATACTTTTGGTGTTATCTATCAAGAAGATATGAGGTCAAATTTCCTTGAACATTGTAAGAAATATTGTAAGGTAGTATTTTTTTGTTTATATCTCTAAGCCCCATTTTGCTTGTTCCTTTCCCCAGAGATCTTTCAGAGATATTTTCTCAATACCAAGCTGTCAGTGTTTCTGCAGAAGCAGCCCTGCCACTGCGTAAGACTCTCCCAGTCAGATCTACCATAATTACAGTCTGTGTCTCCTCCAGAATCACCCATTTGTACTCCATTCACAATGGCGACTGAGTAAAGGGAGCAGTGACATGAATGATAACAAAACAGTGATAATTTTTTTTAACAGATTAGTTCAGTCTCTGAATCAGCACACAGACTATGAACAAGCAGCCAAGAGCTTGTGAAGGGAAGGATATTACACACTCCACTTAGATGGGATTATGCCCCTGCAGAAATGGGCTTTGGGTCTCCTCCTTCTCTTTTCTTGCATTCAGACTGTTTCCTGATCTTCACAAAATTTCCAGTATATAAAAGCTAATGAAAAATTTTGTACTTATACTTCATAAATACATTCTGGGTAGAAACACATTTCTAGTTGGAAGACAGGATGCTAGTTATATAAAGGGGTTAAACTGTTAAATTTACCGCATGCCATTAAAGATGGTGGTTACAAACTCCTTTTTCAGAGGAATCTGACTCAACCTAAAGGACAATTCTCAGCATTTCTTGATGGCATTTTGTGGGTTTTTTATGGAAATTGAAGAACAATGGAAAACAGATAAATGAACAGATCAATCATACGCTTATTCATACATGGTGTTCATTTCTTGCAAGTATTCAGATGATCACCTAGTATTTGTAAAAATGTTTTCGGTTCTGAAATTATTGTATAAGTAGCAGTTGTCTGGGAATCAATATCAGAACTGTGTTATTTTTTTTATTCACTATTTTTAAAATAACATTTTTCATTCACTCTTTTTCATATATTATTTTTGTATTTTAGAAATGTCTTTCAATTAAAGAGCAAAAAAGATCATATTTAATCAGATAAAAAATCTCAGTCCTTCTGCCAACTGCAAAAAGCAGTCAGCTGCCTCAAAATGGAAGGAAGGTACTCCTAATACTTTCAATGGGATTTGGTGTCAGGGAGTAGCAAGTATGAGGGTGTTCCAAGAGGGAAGACAAGCCAAAAGATGATGACACCAGCAGAAGAAAAATTCTCTTAAGAGACTAATGGAGGTAAGGGAGAAATTTCCTCTCCAGATGTCAATAAAAGAAGTGTTTTACCCTTGCTGATTTTTCATGTCTTAAGTAGGTCTGCCAAGGTCCTTTGTAAATACTTTCTAACTGCCCTAAGTTTGAGAGTCAAGATTTCCTTTACAGTCCCTTCACACTATAGACATTTGGATTTCTTCTTCCCAGTAGTCTCCCTAAATTACTTCTTAGCATTTTGACCCACAGGCAGTGAAATACACGTGCTTAGCTGTAGGAACACATTTTTTCATTTAATACTTCTAGAATCTTTTCTCTATCCCAAGGCCTATATGCCTGTGTGCATTTCACTTATCACCCAGTTTGCTTTCTTCTAGCACTCCTACATCTCCTATAACCACAAGGTCTCTGATGCTATCGCTCTGATATATCTTGTTCTTTCACTGTAAGGTCTCTTGTTCTCTCACTCCTAAATATTTCTTGGTATAGCAGGTTTCTCCAAGTTTCACCCACTCCTTAAGTCTGTTGTTGTCTGTTGTCTGTTGTGTTGTGAACTGTTAATACAAGTGTGAAACAACTAGAAAATCATGTATTTTTTCTGAAAGATAAAGTAATTTTGTTAATTCTTTGCCCACGTTTCTAACCTCTCTATGATCCTTTGTGTTATTTCTTGTTTCTTGCACTATCTCTCATTCAGTTAGTACACAATAACACTGTTAACATTCTGGCTGGTGCTTCATCTCAAGATCATTAATTGCACTGTTAAAGCCTGGACCTACTATTTAAGAGTACCACTGCCCTCCACAGGAGAGAATGGCAGACATACTGGATTGTGTCCAAAATACCTTCTCTTTAAAGCCACGCCTTATGGAGAGTCTTATTCATCTCATCTGGCAGAAACCATTGATCGTCAGGGCAATGGTCTGGAAGGACAGAAAGGTGACAATGGTATATTCCATGTGTTGGTGAGATCACCCAGGGAATGAAGATTCTCAGAAACCCTGCCCATCTATTCTTTTTAGCCAGTGCCAACTGGCTGTTGTTTTCTTTTCTGCTTCTGGGTAAAACAAAACACATGAATACTTCCTCCTTAACTTTGCCACTTGATCAACAGCAGACAGAAAAGTTAATCCTTTGCTCTTCTTGTGAAAGCCTGCATCGTGCAATTACCTTCTGTGAGTTGCCTCTCTGTTAATCCATACCTCCCAGAGCATATATTCCTTCTTCCTATTAAATCCTTTCATTTTGGAACTACCTCACTTGCAGAGATACCTTACTGTCTAGTCAAAAGCACTTGAGTCTTAAAGCCAATGAAGTAATTTAGTAGATAATTTCTCCTGTAAATCCAATGCAGTAATTATTGTACACTGAGAGACCTACACCTTCTTTCTCTTAGCTTTATCTTTACCACAGAGACTATGAAGTGTCCCAAAGTTCTGTAAAACTCACTTTCATAGGATCAGTAGCTGCTACTGAACCAGATCAAACAGAAGAAGAAAGCTCTCAGTGCTTTCCTAGTGCCACTCAGTCTACTGAACTGCATCCTTACTTTGCTGGTGTATGGTCCTGATTCACCACTACTCCCAGTCAATTATACTGCAGTATGGCAAATACTGAATAACTAAATTTGAAAATAGTAAGTATATTGCACAAGAGAACATTTCTTTGGGTGCCTGAATGTTTTTCACTTTATCTAGAAGCTATTGATTAACTGCATTACAAAAGATCAGTTCCCAACACAGAGAATTAGGACTGGCCACATCACTCTCATTAACATTAACAGGTGTGCTCATCTATAAACTCAGTCCTTTACCTTTACATGTACTGAAGTATTCTGAGATAAGACGATCACAGAGGGAAAGTGAGTAATATTCACTCCTTCACTTCTGGTTTACTCTAGAGAGGTTTCACAACATCAGCAATAAGTTCTCTTTTTTTTGTTCCCCTATAAATAAACACGAGAATGGCCAGTTTTGCCAGTCATTATTTATAAATAACAGTGTGAAGTGTTATCTCAAAAGGAAATTTTGGTAGTGAAGTTGCATATCCTTTACAAGAAGGATTTACAACGGGAACATATATAGAAAGAAGCTATACCCTTGGTATTGTAATTAAGCTTTTAAAACATCCGATAATTTGGTGTTATTTGTTTTTCCTTTCTTTGATGAACTGATAAATGTCACTTGAATATTTGCATGAGCACTCAGTAGAGAGGCTGGTTTTCTTCAAAAGAAAATAGCACGCACACTTATTCCTCCTCTGCTGTATATAAATTCTAAATAGTACCTTGGCAGAATTATGAAATAAAAAATGAATGCTTTTAAAGGCATTTGTGGAGTCTGGGGCATAAACGATAGAATTTTCTTATATTTCTCATATATGCAGATAACAGATACATTTAATGCAAGAAGGAAATAGAATTTTAATAGAATTTTTAACTAAAGATCTTGAAACAAAACTAGACATACATTTTAATTGAATTTCTGGCTCAAATTACAGCAAACCATTATAAATCATTAGGAATCAGTTTTAAAACTGCTTTCACTTTTACCCGTATTACAAACACAGAGGTAAGCTTTTACAGCTACAGATAAGTGTTAATAAATTACCCGAATTTCAAAATTAATGGCTGCCCGGCTGCTTTGGGGAGATATCATTGTGTTTCATGAATATTTTGATTTTGTGATTAGATCAAAATGCACTGAATTCCTAAACAGTCATAACTAAGGTCTGCTGATCATAAACTGTTCTTTTTTAATAAATTATATTCCTCACAAATCTGCTGATATGGAATAATTAGAAATTGGTTGCCTGCATTTACTGTAATATTTGCATGACTTTAGATCTCCACCTACTGATCTAGTGGCTGGCAGGAAATGTACATTTTGTACATTTCTAAATATACCTTGCCTGCAGAGATAATGGTTTATATTGTGATGTTAAGAAGGTTTTTATTTGCAAAAAACAAAGAGGTGTCACTTGCCAGTTCTGGAAGACATTGATTAGGCTGTTTATGTCATTCCTATTCAGAACTTATTATTTACAGCTTTCCTGTTTCCTTTCCTTTGTAGGAGATAATGATCTGTCTCCTGTAAACTGCTTAAAGTGTGTCTATTTTCTCTATTTTTTTTTAGGGAGTCTTGAAATACATTTTATAGAAGGCAAGCATATTGAAATGGAATGTTAACGGTGTAAAATACAGCATATTAATCGAAAACCATATCTGTCTGTATAATCTTTAAATTAAGTGGTATACAAATATTTATAGTTAGGGAAAATGAAAATTGCAAATCCATTTTTCATTGTGGAAGGCACATGTATCTGAATGTGATCCTGTATATGTAAGACATATACATTCCACAATTAAACACAGTTACATTTTGGGTACTATTCATTTTAACAGTACTGTACACGTGCATATCTGGTTTTTTTCTACAGATCTTTGAGGGAAGGGAGTGTACATTGCTATCTAGCATTCAGCTCTCAGAATGGCCTAAGCACACAGTGTCCATATGGATGCTTTATAACCAGGTGCTTTATGGAATATTTCCAACTTAGAAAGGTGGCTTCACTTTTCTGGCCTATGCAGTAAAGATTTAACATATTAATGCTTACTGTATTAACATCATCAAATGTTAAAATCAATGCATTGAAGGGACAGACTACAGCCTACTACATAACATACTTAGATGACAGAAGTATATTTGGCATATTCACAGGTTAAAAATAGAATAATACTCCATTTCAAAAAAAGCAAACAGAAATTTTTACCATTGCTGTGGCTCTGTAATGTAAATGATAAATCAAGGAGAAAATACTGACGACAGGCAAAATCTTCAGCCAGTTCAAAAGACTTGTAATTTATTCTAATTTTTGAAGAAAAGTTGACCCTGCTGCCTATTTTCTCCCCACTGCTACCATAGTTGTTTCAGCAGCCCAATGAACAGCTTCTTATTCCCACACTGGACAACTGGTCCTGTAAACTAGAAAATACATGAAACAATCAAGGATGAAGCTGTTAATTGCTCACAATCATGCTCCCTTTTCAATTCAACCAAGTTTTTGTGCTGTTTATTTTATGGGTATTTATCCCATTCTCCCTGGCAGTGTGACCTACTTGCATTAAAACTTAATACTGAGTTTCAGTAGTAATGTATCCTATATCAATTTCAATTCAACCCAAATTAAATCTGTTTTCTTTGTTAAGGTGAATAAAATCAGTGCTGTAGAACAACTCCAGTGCCTCCACTTTTTTAATCACATGTATTGATCGATGCTTCATCATTAGTCCTCAAAACTGCCACAGAAATACTAATCTCTGTAGAAAGTGCTTCTGCAACCGTGAAAAATCTGACAATTAGGCCAAACAGAGGTTAATACATGTTGTGATAAAAAACACGGTCATATGTGCCACGTCCTTTTTACCAGGAGTCTGGTTTCCATATTGGAAACCATGGCTGCAAGTCCGTGGTTGAGAGCCTGGTGGAGTGCTGGCTCTACCTTAAGCATATTGTTTTTCTAGTTCATGAGTAGCTTCTGGTCAGAAGCAAACCCATATGGCAGGGTATGTCATGTGGAGGGGTTTTCTCTGTCTACACAAGTGGGGCACATTGCCTAGGCAAGGGGGTATGTGACCCACAGCCATCAGAAACATAGGAAACAGAAAAGAAGGAAGATACTCTCCTAGCACCAAACTTTAGGTGCCTAAACTGGAAATTTTTGGATCACCAATGGTTTCTTCAGCAAAATTTTCTGACAGGAATTTGACTTGGGCTACCTAAACTTTTCACTAGAGGAAACACTCGGTCTTCATTAGCTATATTGGAAGCTGAGAAAAACCAGCCTCCTGACTTCAGCATGAAAATTAGGCATCTAATTATGCAAAGAACAAATAACTTTATAAAGACAGCACACAGTGCAAATAATTAATAATTGAATTGATCTGGGGTGGTGCTTGTTTTGGTTTATTTTTTTTCTAAATTGTTAAATTACAATCCGCAAAATAATCTGGAAAATCAGATTGATATTGGAACAAATAAATAACCAGGCTTATGTATCCTCCAGAACTCCCGACATTCAAGGAATATTTGGTTCTCTGTGAAACAGAGACCTATAGATAGAAAATCACATGGCCTAGAGTCAGAAAAAAAATGTTTTACTTTGAAAGCTATGTTTGACCAAGATATCCTTAAAAAGTACTATGTAGGACATGAGAGCTGCTATGGTTACAGCAGTGAAGATTGTTTTATTTGAACCTAAAGATTTCTGTGAGAATCCTAATACTACCCTTAGCGGATATAGCTAACTCCCATTGATGTTAGTTCTTCATGGGACAAAGTTTGGGCCAGAGGATTGTTAACTGCTATAATTCTTATGAAAAGAGAATATACAATTCTTCTTGCAAAGAAATAACAAGGGATAATCTGAAGTGCTCTAAGCCACCATCAGGAAGAGGAATTATTATCTTTTCTTTTCACAAGAAGAAAAGAACCCACATTTAAGCTAATATTGACAGATCTCTGCAGACCAGAAGAGAAACAATCCCCCAGCCTAAGCAAAGCAAAGAGATCAGTCCCCGGCATCCATTCAGAGACCAGATGCTGGTGAAAGAGAACAGAGGAGCCACGAGCCGGAGGAACAGATGTGTCTGATGAGATGTGTGCAGGGCATATTCCTGGGACCCAGTAAGTAGGCCCAGCTATTTAGCAGATTTTGTAAAGTACCTTTTGTGTGGAGAATAAATAGACTAAAATATGATCCTGAAGATTTCAGGATCATACATGGCATAAGAAACTTGGAGAACATCAGTGTTCTGCTGCTGAATTATTTGTACCTGCACATGTTTGTATTAGCGATAGTGACTTCAAAGCGCTGTGGTGACAGTCATTCTGCATAATGCCAAACAGCAGAGCCTGTTTTAACAAGGGGGTAGGATTACATTTTCAACAGTTCTGGTGCTATTTGCTTTGTGCAAATGCTTAATTGTATGTTAAATTGACTGTAGACATGATCTATTAAAGCTTGGTTTTTCAAGGGTTACCTCAGGGAGTTAACGTCCACCTCCCTGTGACACGTCATGTGATTTGGGCAGGGAAGTCTCTCACGCTCATGTGAACATCCCAGCCTCACTGTATGTTACTGAGCAGACTTGATGAACATTGTCCTGATCCAAGGGGGCTAATTAGTCAATACTTATATTGTGTTCTGCAGGCTGTAAAGCAGGAGAAGTGCTAACTGTTGTTATTACTGAATTACAAGAGGAAGTTGTGGAACCTTCTCCTGGAGCTCTCAAGTGATGGCTATGAGTAACAACCCTGCTTGCACAGGCTGTGTTAAAATACCTAGCTCCAGGAATACCCTGGGGAATTTGTGAACATCATATGCATGTGCTCATGGTCCCTGCCTCTGAGATATGGAGAACTGCACATACGTGACATGAAGAGGCAGCATCATCCCCTTAACCAAACACGTTTGCCTGGATTGCAATGAAATGCAGTGTCAGAGTGCCACGATCTCTAGTGTTGCCTAGCAGTACCTAAATTGCAGGACTACGTCAGTATATAGTCAAAACCAGTGCTTAGTCCGTGTCATGCAGACTTTGGAAATCTGGGATTTTGCTTATAACTTTCCTAAATCCTTTCTTGAGAAGCTGGCTGACCCTCTTGTCTTACATTTCTACCTGGCCATCTAGAATCTTCTTTCCTCCATCACTGGTGTGACACACATCTCTGCAGAGCAGAGCTCTCTGGATGACAGATGATATAGAGAGAGAGAGACTGGGAAGATTGTTTTCCTCTTTTGGGTCTATTTGGTAAGGACCACAATGGGAGGAGCAGTCAGGATTAAATGAACAGGAAGTGCAGGTTAGAAGGAGACCTGAAATTACTGAGCGTGTTGCTGCCCTCCCCTGTAGATAAAGACAAAAGAAGCCAACTGCCAGAAGTGACTAGAATGTGGGGCTTGTAACATTTCGCATGTCAGAAGTCCTTCTTCATTTCCCTCTATTCCACCAGAGCAGAGGATGGCAGTGTTTAGAAATGAACAGCATATTTGGGACAGACTGAAGAAACCCAATCTCCCCTTAATACCACTTATATGGTATTAAAACTTTCCAGGACTCACTGGAACCAATTTAGTTCCTGATGTGTGTGGGAACATCCCTATCATTATCAGGTTGAAATTATATGCCTTCTATTCAAGTCCATCCCTGTGCCTGATTTTGTGCTTATTAATGCACATATTAGTACCACGACACAGCAAAGCAAAATCATTCTGCAGTGTAAAACAAGATCAGTTTTGGAAATGATACATACTTGTAGGCTTTGCAATCAATTAAGTATTCCATGAAGTGGGAGAAACACAACATTGCCTCACACATGCCTGTATTTTTAGAGTAGCCACTGGCAATGGTTTCTTGCAAAGATGGGCAAATTATAGTTCTGCTGAAAAAGGCAAATGTGCAAAAGATTGATGCCTTACCTAGATTCTGCGTCACCAGAATGGTGAGTGGGTATGGCAAAAGCAAAGAGTCAGTGAAAGAAGGAAACACTGCCTATGAATATTTATTCATCTCATATGTGTCATAAATTTCTTCAAGCTGCAACTGTAATCATGAGTGGCATGTGAAAATCTGAAATTGGCTGCAGTTAGGTAGAGAAAATCAAGGAAAGATGCTATCTTTAAATATATTCTACTCAGGAGACCAAGTACACCCAAGAATAGGACCCCATGGCACAACAGCGCTCATCCTAGAGGCACCTGTGTTATGTCTGAGCTGGGATGTGTACCCACACAGAAAAGTGCTGTGAAAAAACAACTTTGGAACTCAGAAGCGATATAGATGATTTTGAAGATCATGCTTCCTGATGCCAGGGGTAGTTCCCAGCTGCTAGGTGAGTTCACAGCGTGTTGTTGTACAGTGTTGTGCAGGTGTCCATTAAGCTCTAGTGGATATTGCAGGGGCAAGGACAACCCCACTAATTGTTGCTCTTGCTGCTGCCCTGCCCTGTGGAGTTTTTCTGCCTACAGTGTGGGAGTGGGAGATCACTGTCCCTCTGGATTTCTTCTCTCTTCAATTAACTGCTTAGCCTGTTTTGGGGGAAGCACCTTAGACCAACATTTTCAAAATTAAGCACATCGACCAGACACTTTAACCTATGTTAGTCACTTCAAAGAGTGGATAGATTCCACATCATGTAAGAACTATAGCTATCACAAGATTGATTTTGAGGTATTTGTGCTCAGCAGCTCTAAAAACTAGGTCATTTTTATTTAGATTCCTAAAGCCAAAATCAAATACTTAGCTTTAGGCAACTTCATCCTGAACCTTGGTCCTAATCTCTTTTTTAATTCTCCGCTAAGTAGAAGGATGCAAATAGTTACTGTGTACATAAATCAGAGTTGTTCAAAGATTAGTTAGGGTTTGTAAAATGTTATGCAACACGTTAAAGCATATCCACTTTTATTCTGTACAGACAGTGAAAATAAAAGACAACCACCTTTACCCAGGTTTTTCTGTCATTCACATTACAGTATTATTCAAGTTGTACATTAAATTTATGTTTTTCGCATGGCTTGACTCTCTCTACGGTGAGAATGGAGTTGTGGGATGGTTGCTTTGGATTGTGGTCATTTTGTTTTAAATTTACAAGCTTCTTTGGGTTTCTGTTAGATAATTCAATGAAGAAGAAGTTTTCCACTAACCAAGAAGGAAATTTGATGAATTTGGTATGAGGGAGATCAAGAAAACTTTTACTCATACAGAGAAACATTGACATTTATTTAATGAATGATAGGAAGACCAAATAAAATAATTAAAAATATTCCATTTCTAGCTATAGCTTGACACATTATGGATAAATGTTTATTATCTTGGACTGGTGGTAACACATATAAAGATTTTTTGCATCTTCAAGGAGTTTAGAATTGCAGGCAATATGAGAGTTTTGCATAAAAGTTGGATTATGCAGCTTACTCTAAAAATTTTGGAATTTTGCCATTAAATAAGGGATAGATTTTGGTGGTAAGAGCACAAAATAATTTAAGATCTTGCAAGAATCTATCTACATAAAATAATCCATTCTTAAATTGGTCCAGGAAGAAGTTAAAGGTATTCACTGGACAGGCTGACACACAAATTCTGTTGCATGAGTAGACTGAATTTACTTTGAGAATTACTGCACATCCATAACTGTGATAATCCAACTGGAACTACTTTTAGGGGTGATAACTCACAAACAAGGAGCACTTAATCAGTCTTATGGTCTTCTTGTAATGGTGATTGCCTCTGATACTGCATACCACCACTGCCTCAAAATTGGAAACTCCCACTATCTCATGGCTATATCAATCCAAAAAGCCCACCTTTTTGCTAGTGTGAAGTGAACAAGAGTGATGCAACTTTCTCCCTAGTCGTGAATATTTATTGTTATTCATGCTCATTAACTAGGCCTTTCAAAAAACAAGATTATTTAAAGAAAGTTGAGGAAATTATGGATTTCATAGAACCAGTCAAAGGAACATCATCCAACAGCAGGCCAAGTATTAACCACTGCTTAACCATGAACCATTGCTTAAACCATTTTCTACCTGATTTGCAATCTGCAAAGTGGACTTTATACAAACCCCTCCATTTGTCCTAAAGGCTAAAAAACCTTCAGCATCTTCAGTATATAATCACAGCCTTTCAGTGCATTGTGGAGTAATTGCTGGATGGTCTGAGGTTTTGGTAGAGCTGGACACCTCTGACAGTTAGAAGGTCGTATGTTGTAGTCCAGGAACCCAGAAGGATAATTAAAAATTAAAAAAAAAATTTTAAAAAAAGAAAAAAAAAAAAGGAAAGGACTCTGTATCATATAATTAACTTCATTAACCATAATAGAAAATTTGTCATTAGGTTTACCTGTGTTTGAAGGTTTGCTATCAATTTTACATACCCATAGTAAGAAACTATGGTGCACATTTAAGGTACTCAACAGGAAAATCACTTGTAAACGTGCAATATTCAAGTAGAATATAGTATATATACACTTTTCCAGGTGCTAAGAAATGCATCTTATGCCTAAGAGCACAGGTTTCTTCAAATGTATATACCAATAAAACTGGATTCAAAGCATTGCATGCTGTAATGGAAATACAGTAGAGCAATATTTATGAACCGAAATTAAGTATTAATTTTCAAAGTAAATTAAGTATTGAAATCATTTCAGTATCCTTCTAAATCTAAGAAGTTATTTTAATTTGCTGGTGAATTCATGCATTCCCAGGATGTAACATTAGAAAAAATAATGTCAGTAATATCACCTGACCTCCCTCATGAAGTGGGTATATGAAAGTTAATATTCTTTATAATTTTGTAACAAATAATACCCAAATTGTATATTTTCCCCTTTATTTAAACATTCTGCAAGACCCCTAATTTCAGGCAAAGTCACAGGAGTACTTTTTGCATTACACCATGAAAACAATAAATCCTTGTGGAAATTGTCCATACTGAGAGAATGCTGGTGGCAGTAATTTTGCTAAAAAATTGTACAATTTCTGCCAGGAGGATCAAAGGACCACAATTACAAGCTGAAAGAAATATCTAACAATCCTTCATGCACCTGAAGAGGAGGAACACCAAGTGTTCTTTCTAGCTCTTTAAAAAGAAATTTCAGCAGTGTTACACAAGCAGCCTCCTGCCTCTGTTAGAAAACTTTTGGCTTTTTGGGATGCACAGGAAAACTCATATCAGGGGATCACATTTGGAACACAAAATAACCCCATTCCCTGTTCCCTATCTTTTATCATTCCCTCCTTGCCTCAACAAACAGCTGCGGAGTAGGTCTGAAAAGAAATTGCATATCATCCCAAAATTTCTCTGGTATAAAGAAATCCCCAATCACTATTATGATAGTGTCAAAGAACTGAATACTCACTTCTTGAAAAATGGACTTATCAACAACTGAAATTGGGTGCTTAAACTATCTGAAGTAGGAGATGCAACATCTTGAGAATATATTAGAATTATAACAATTTTTGAGGCTTGAAATTTTCAAATGAAGACAGAATTGGTCACAAGAAATATGACAGTATGCCCATGTCAGATGCTCATTTAACTAAAAATATTTAATGAAAAGAGTTGGTTAAAAATGTTTTAAAATATTTAAGAATCCTAGTTAGATTTTTTTTGCTGTGACTGTTTTAGTCGGAAAGTAATGATTGATACTTATATATTAATTTCAAAATACAAATATGCTTTAAAGATACATTAAATCTTTCCAATTTATTGAAAGAGTAGGATCTCAGTGTCTGTTAATGAAATTTTGGAACATGGTCCCCTCATAAAAAAAATTAAAAAAGGAACTTTATTTTTTCCATAAACAAAAAATATCATTCTAATTGGGCACAAAATCTGTTCTTCAGCTAGCTCTAATTTTGGAAATCAGTAGCCTTGTCCCTAGTTTTCACATATGACTTGTGAGTTTCTATTTTGTGACTAAATTTGTCTGAAAATGTCACTCCACTAAAGTTATGCAAAGTTGGATTATTGTTTAAACATTAATTTGATTTCAAATATCAGGAAAGGCAATTCTCAGTCAGATTTCAGGCAGGTATTTTTTCTTAGGCATTGGATTTCTCCAAGGCCTCTTTTTCTTTCATGTGAACCCCCTTGAGCTGCCTTCACCTTCCTCCATACCCAGCTCAGCACTTTCCCTTGCTGCTGCCAGATGACCACTCTGTTCCCCTGTAGCACGTAAACTCTGTCCTCTCTGCATTGAGAGCAGCGATTGGTGTCTGCAGGCAGCAACACAATGCAAATTATCAGTACTCAGAGATGTTTTCTGAGGGACTGAAGGTAAATAACCTTCAAGCTAAGGTTTTTTCCCTCACATTCAGTATAAGCCTTAACCTTCTCTTCCTGTTCACTCCCCACTTTCCTTTACCACACCTATTACAGCAACGTCATTCTCCTGACTTCCAAGCTGGTGAACACTTAGCGGGGAGAGGCTTATATTAAAAGCCAGGTAAAGTGAAGACAATGAATTTTGAATAGGCCAGAATGTCTCAAGATGGGACTGGGATGCTACTCTTTGTGAGCATTTAGAATCATTTCTCTGTCTTCACAAAGTGTGCCTCTGCCCCATAGGAAAAAAATGGGAGGTTGAACAGTCTTCAGAGCATGACGTATTTAGAGTTTATCAAAGGACTAACTGTATTTTTTAGAAAAGCTGATGGTGCCAAAGCTATCCATTAGCTGTTTGCATTTGAAGTTGTGCATGAAAAGGAAGTGATGGTGTTGAGATGCTGAGTACAAGCAGAGTATAGGGCTGGCTGGGGAAACCACTGGATAGATTATGGATTACAGATACTCCAATATCTCATATCCCAGGTAGATACCACTACACTGACCTCAAAAGTAACCACAAAGTTATAAAGCATAAACTGTTTTGAAGTATATCATGATCCAGTCATTCTCTGGTGTTAAAGATATTCTGAAGACCTGGATTCTAGTCCTCTGCAGTGAGAGTTTCAATGTGAAGTATGACCTGTCAAATGATCAGTCTTAAAAAATTCTGCTCTCTACAGTTTTCAGAAGTATGTCTTTTAAAATACATATCCTACAGGCAGCAAAAAAACATTTTAATGAATGCTAACATGTTTGTAAACATAATGAAAATGGTATTTCCCACTGAGCAGTATAAGATCATTTAAATAAAATATCTGCCTTTGGACATCAGACCCTGCTGGTGATCCCAATAGGATTTGTGGTTCATTTTCCTACTGGAAAACACAGCACATATGGACATGTTTTATGAGGCCTGATAAAAAGAGACATCTCTAACACATGACATCTGTACAGATTTCCACTTTTAAAATCTGTATATCTTAATAAACTTCCAAAATTCATCCCTGAAAATGTGTTGACTTGTTCCAAATGCCTCATGCTAAGAGGCGAATATCAGCATAAGAATTCATTACTTTAATAGAACTAAAGTCTGTCAGAGGTAGGAGAGCAGAATGCAAATGTCAACATTGCTGGAGGTACCAGCAAACTGATAAAGCCCATTTATTTATATGACTATATTTCCAGTACAACAGTGTCACTTGAATATCTTCAGTCACTTTATGTTTATTCTAGTTTCTTTATAAAGTGACTTCCATCTAATACCACAACCTGACATCTTAACTCAATAAATATTGGGTTCTCACTGGATAAAGTATTATTTGGGCTAAATCCTGAAACTAATTAAAATAGAGACAGGTTTGTAAGGTGCTGAGCCCCTCTGCACAGTTTCAACACCTTCCACTCTGTGCAAGAGCTACAAGTGAAAGAGTATGAGCATGTGAAGGTGACCACAGAACCTCCAAAGGTTTGATCACCTTGTTTGGTTGGGAACAAAAGCCTAAAGGTCCTGATGGGTGACCAAGACACTCCCCACTGCTTCCACCAGCGTTTTCACCTACCTGTTTTTATAGATCTGCTTGTTCCTGTGCAGTCAGTGGCTGATAGACTATATGGCATCTCTCTCTGACCCCGTATAGGCAGTAGGCATAACTTCCCTAAACACTGTAGACCCGCCAAGGAAGCTTTTTCTCTTCTGAGTTTCTTTACCCCACACCTTACTGTTAGTCCTTTGTACACCACTTCCAATTTCGAAAATTTTTTTTTTTAGATACTAGACTTTTGTACAAAGCAACAGAGACCTTATTAACACAGTGTGTGATGGCCCTCATACCTTTTATTTCTTGTAAGTTCTCTTCCGTATTTGTCTTCATGGCTGCAGATTTCCAGCAGCCTGCACCCATCCCGCGATGATCTGGTACATTAGGACCCTCCCCTGACATAGGTATTTTCAGATAGTGACCTCTCAGCCCTCAGGAGGAGTTTCTGAATATATTTTTTTCCTAATGAAGACCAACCTGAAACCGACTCATGACTTTTGAAATGACCCTGTGGGAAATGAACTGTAGGTAGCTATCAAGTAGTTGTGCTTCCAACAACTGTAATTTCATGTGTTACAAACTGCCTAATCTGTTCAACTCACTATGCATTTTAATTTATCTTTCTTAAAGAAAACATATTTAGAACTGATTTCTTTTTTTTATTTTAAAAATATTATTTTATCAAGAATAGCAGGAAGATTTAAATACATGCATTGACAGCAAACATATTTACTAGTATTTGTATAAGTCATTGCTGAGGTTAATGAAGGACTATTCACATTCATTTCAGTGATATATATTCAGTAGCATAATTTATGACATTTGCAATACTGGATGGCTACTGACTAGGAAATTCTAGCTATGTGAGATACAGCACTGAAAAAATCTGAGGGAACACATTTTTAAACGCAAGGTCTGAGTGCTGATTGACATGCTTTGTACGATAGTAAAATCTGGCAGGTGCATTAACTTGCATTCCTCTGATCTGTACACATCCACACTTGTCTTCTTAGGGTACTTGGTAATAAGCTTCTTTAAAGATCCCTGAGTAAGCACTGAAGATAATATCTGGAGTATGTAGCACTCAGTCCTTTTAGAATGGCTTTTTCCTGCTCCTTTCGTTTTCTTAAGAAAATGTCAGTTTAATCATATCTTAATGCTTTGATAATGCGTTTCTTTACATAGCTGTAGAACACTCACTTCAGTGTTTTAAAAGAATTAATGTAGATGTAAAAATGCCAGTTAAATGAGATTTCTTCCAACAGGCTAACAAAACTGAAGTGCAAGGCTTCAAAACTTGCAAGACACTTGCACAGCAATACAAATGTGCCATAACAGAAGCCACTCTGTGTTTATCATTACTGAAGAAATTCTGTTCCCATTTGGCAGCTTCAGAGAATCTATATACAAACTCACC
The DNA here is from genome assembly GCF_003945725.1 of Corapipo altera. Lineage (NCBI taxonomy): Eukaryota > Metazoa > Chordata > Aves > Passeriformes > Pipridae > Corapipo > Corapipo altera. The sequence goes on along the minus strand of NW_020884922.1, from coordinate 4,017,547 downwards.
TACTGTCAAATGCTGCAGCCAACTTTCTCAGTAAAGTTTACTTCTGATTTCTACCCAACAGTCCCCAAACATCGCCAACCCAGGAACCCCTATGGTAGTTCTTTTTTACTGAGTATTAGTTACCAGAACTGGCCAAACTCATAATGGTGTACCCTTCAGTAGAGGCTGAATAAAGTAAAGAATTGTACTATGTTTCCACTGACTTGTTCCATACCAATAAGTATGTTACAAAACCAAAATATATTCTCTAAGAAGACAACACAACAAATTCCTTGTATAGGTTGTCATGAAAGAGCAGGCCCATCACAGACAGGGTTGAGGGAAGAGACCTCAGAGCAGGCACACATTCCTCAGCTGAGTTCTGCTCAGTTCACAGCCTCCAGCAGATACATTTCAAACTACTTATATCTCTTAGTAAAAGTAGCCATGACTTTACCTTTCAATTAATTTCCTTTTACGATACCTTCCCAAATACAAAACCTTCTTATTCACTTAAATTATAAAATTAAATGTGTTAAAATGGCATACAAAACTATAGCATATTCATTTATACATTTATATATACATAGCAAAACAATCAACAAGAAAAATAAAAACACAACCTTTTTTTTCGTGTTTCCTGGCCCAGGGAGGATTTATGTTGTTTGACATTTAACTTATGGAATCTGTATACTTAGGAGATTCGACAAAATTCCTTCTTCACCATTACGTTTGACTATCACAAGAAATCTGCTTTTTATTATTGATTTGTAGACTCAGCTCCTCAAATAGGTATAATGGAAAGGTTTTGTGAGTCTTGTACATTAGTTTCTAAGATTAAAAGAGGCCTTTTCCTCCAAGAAGAGCATAATTTATGTACTGCAATACACATTGCATGAGATAAATTGACAACTTGCATGTCTTCAGCTGTAGTCACTTTCTATAAGTAGAAAATGCTTCTAATTCCCTGTGTGTCTTGTAAAAATTAAATACCTACTCTGAAATCCAAATGCAATTTGGCAGAATACAACATCAAGAAAGATGATCCTATCTTTGGTATTTTGCTTGAAGCAAAGCAAAGCAAAGCAGCCAAGACTCTCCAGTGTTTCAGTAGGCGTAGAACAAAACCAAGGAAAATCCTCATCCACACCCATATGAATTTAATGAAATTAATTTAATGGATGAATGAATACATAGATCTGGAATATTTGTGGTCTGATATTATTTTTAAAATACTTTTGCTGCAAATTGGTTTCATATGAATAAATGTTTGGAGGATATGTCCTTTTTATGCCCTATGTCAGAAGCAGCATGATCAAGGCCATAGTTGTAACAGAAATAATGAAGCACAGGGATTTGGAGAGTTCGTCTTTCATTTATACCCTTATCTAAAGCCTGTGGAAGTTAATCAAAATCTTTCCAATGATACAGTAGTCTTTAGATGAAACCCTTACAGAGGCATGTATAAAAAAGTACAAGTATGAAATGTACAAAGTTACATAGTTGTGTAACAAGTGAAAATGTGAGACAATCAAGCCCTTATTAGCTGATGAAACTTTATCCAGGAGGCTTAAAAAAATCCTGTAGCATAAAAAAAAAAATATAATATCATTGTTTCAAATTTACTTTGTAATGCAGTGATTGTAGTCTTGAGCTTCTGAAGAGGCACTGTAGGAGAAACTATGAGCAGATTATTATTTGAGGAAATTGCATCTTTTTCTCCAGGAGAATGTTTTACTCCTGTACTGATGAAATCTTCCACTGTCTTATTTTGTGATACGTTAGTTTGACTTCAGCCCCATTGTCTAACATCTATTTTTTCAGACTGTTTCTTGTAAGTGTACAGACAAGTCTGTTCTTCTTGTCCCCCATCATAACGTGAAAGGGCAGACTGGATCCATTTTTACTTTTCTTGGTTTACACTAGGGGAAGGCAAGGAGATCTAACATTAAGAAGAGCCATTACAGCCATTACTGCTTGGTGAGCACTTGGTGGGTCATGGCAAAGACTATTTTGAGGACTAATAATTGGACTTCTTAAGTAAAAAGTTACAATGGACATACCCTTTTGAAACAGCATTTCAGAATTCAGAATAGAAATTGCAGCAATGGGGTTTTTGTCTTTGAATTTCAATACAGATATTCTAACAAATTTTTTACCTGGAGAAGACATGCTTTATTGACATACCCAGAAATACAACTACACTTAGATGAGAAAAAACAAAACTTGGATGCCTAATGTAGAATAACAGAATAAAGGAAATAGAAAGAACCGCTACCTTTGAAACAAAGAAAGCACAGAATTTGGCACCGAGATAAAGTCTTTTTAATAAGTAACTTAGAGGTCTTCAAGTTAATTTTAAGTTGTTCTCCCCATCCTTCTCACTCCTTTAAAACTCAGTGAGACTGAGCCTGTGATTCTGTTATATAGGGATGTGAGTAAAAACATAAGCGCAAAGATATTTAAATTTAGAGTTCTTATTTCATTCTGCACCCAAATGTTATGGTTAATTCTAATCTAAACAACAGGACACATTAAGACTGCAAACTTCAAAAAATGTGTCTCAAGTCTGTGGGACTTTAGATCCTTGGAATTAACTTTAAGAATTTCCATTTCCTTCTCCCAAATGATGATCTAGGTCTATATTTGATAGGTAGATTTCTAAGTAGGGTTACTATTTTTAAATAAAATTAACTCAAACTACCTAATAGAAAATATTTCATCTGGCTGTCTCACATAAAGAAGATATCACAGTTTTGACATAAAAAAAAGAATTTTCTTTTTCATCAAGTCTAATGAATGCAAAGTCTAGCCTTTCAAACTTTATTTGTACCCTCCTCTCAATCTCTTTTTATGCTCCATTGAGCCAGAAATTGTAAATAAGTCTGAAGCAGCAAATGAGGCATCAGCTAAAGAATGTGACCTCTTTATCATTATGCACATCTAACATTCATTTTCTTCTATTGCATATTACATTGGCCTTACAATGAACAGCAAGTTTGCAGGGCATGGACCACAGCATTTGGGTTGTGTGTTCTTCCAATGAAAATTCAGTCCTGACTGGACTTACTATTGCAAATATCAAACAATCTTAAAACTCAATAAACTATTATGTATGTTAGTCTATCTGATTAGCCAAGATTACCTCCAACTGTTTAAGCTTGTACTTTTTCATGCTGCATAAAGCTGTCATTATATTTGAATGCCAGGTGTGGATTTGTCACTGTGAAAGTACCAAAAAGAAATAGAGATACCAGATAATTCAATTAAGTCAGTTTTCACCTGTTTCAATCAGAAGTCCTAGATCCTCTAAGGAAAATTTCTTAAGCACTCCACAGATGAGAAATATGTTTCCCATGGTGAAAATTAGGGGAAAACACCTATTATTGGTAATTTTTCCTTAAGAAAAGGCAGACTGCCAGAAGCTTTCAAGCATGCATTTATTTGGTCCTTAATAAATCCTCTTCTGACATTAATTTTCTTGCCAAGTATTGTCTGATTGCTAAACCCCCATTTCTGGGCAAGACTGTGGATGAGATGATAAATAGCAAATAGTGTCTAGCAGCATCTGCTCTTGATTTTTAGACACCAATCAGTCAGGTTTCAGACCTTGACATGGCATCTGAAGGGCATCAGTTTCAGCAACTGAAGACCTCCCTAGGGCACTGGGACAATGTTCAGTGTCCTCACTAATAACTCCAGGTCTCAGTGACCTCCTATCTTCAATTCCAGAAACTGCCATGTGTTGTTTATTTGACTGTGGAACCTAACAAGTGTTAAAAAAAAATTAGTTTATCCTTTCTCATGCTGGAGAGGATCCAGAGGATGGGTTATGATCATTCGCTTTTCTTCTTTAGGGGCTTTACTGGGGCTGCCTCTGAAGTACAGCCCTGACAGCCTTAATCCTCTTTTTACTGTGCTGAGGGGAAGACAAACTAAGAAGCAGGAAAGTCATTTGAGCAAAACTGGGCAAATTTGCAAATGTAGAGCTGATGATATTTCATTTGGCCTCCTTTTTTTCCAGATCCTGGTCCTGAATTAAATACTGCAAGGTAAAGATCTTGCTGGCATGGAGGCAATGCTGGCAAAGGAAAGCCTAGTAGCTAACACATAAAACTTACAACCACTACATTTAGGAAGAGTATCTTCCTGTACATTTATAAGGAGATGTGTAGATATGTGGTCATGCTAAATAAATTCTGCATCTAGTTTCCCAAATAAAAACAATCCAGATACAGGGTTTTTTTCTGCAGCTATGACAGAGTCAGATGTCACCATCCTCAGCCATATTTCTCTTTTGCCAGGATTACACCAGAACATGCATCATGGATCACATATGACCTGCTGTGAAATTTTAGTGACATTTGCATACAAAATTCAACAGTCAAAGCCCACAAAACTGGGAGAAAGTTCCTTTCTGTCTTCCGAAAACACCCATCTGCTGCTGTTCTGAGTGGAGCCAACCAAAGCAATTGCGGTTTGGGCAGTTCAGAGAGCTTATTCACTTATTGTCTTATATGTCAATCCAGTTTCAAAAATCCAGGATGCAATGCAGTAAATACAGAAGAAAAGGGTTGTGTCCAGATGTTGGCAGTGGTGTCTAAGTCTGATATTGAATCTTTCTCCCTCCCTGTCTGGGGAAAAACAGAACTATCTGTGCCTTCTCCTGGGAATGGTTCCTTGTTTACTCAGATGAAGTAGTGATGGATGTCTTGAATTGAGGAATACTACTCCTAGAAAACCCCCTGAAACAGCAAAAAGGTTAAAATACAAGGATTAATGTCAACCAATAAGATCAAAGTAAGAAGCTATGGATTTAAAACCTTAATGACAAAAACAGATTCTGAAACAAGTTCTAAAAAAATCTTGCTTGTGTTGAGGGAAACATCAAAAAATGGCTTGCTGCTGTCTCCAGGACATATTTATAGGCATTAAGCATTTGTGTAGCATTGTGGACCCTAAATCCTGAGTTTTCAAATCCCCTTCCATTTCCTGCTCCCTTCCCCTACTGAGAGTGTCCTGTGTGATGAACATTCCCTGGTTCTGGGTAGTTATGTAATGTGGCTGTCAGCCACACGCCAGTCTGGTCAGAACGTCCCTCCTTTCACATCTGGTACACATTAGGTTTTTGGAAATCTGAATCCCACTAGAATCAGTGGACATGGAGTCTCCCCCTTCTGTTTTTCCAGATTCATATGGCTACAGTAGATATTTTATATATATATATATATATATATACATATCTCACAGGGAGATCTAACAATATGGGTTTAAATGCAATTATGAGCCAATGCCAATACATTCTTCAGAGTCTGCAGAAGGCATTTCTTGCAGCACATCAGTCGCTGCATTGCGCTACCCTGAGAGATTTAAGGTATGTCTTATAACAAGAAGAAACCAGGGGATTTGGACATAAACATGAAACACAGTGTATATAGAGTTATAGATACTGAAAAATTATGGATTATGAACAACATAAACCAAATTTTGGGGAATTTGAATCTCTGTTTCTTCTATTGATACCTCTGTTTGTATTATATCCCAAAATGGTCAGGAATTTACCATGAGAGAAATCTGAGAACCTGAAGAGAAAAGCACAGAAAAAAAGAGACCAAATGCCACAGGGGCACACAACCTTCAAAGTCACATAAGGCAATTGTGCCTATAATTTAACTTCAGCTGAACCTTAAATTCAACTCGAGACACGATGAAGTAAAAATGCTCTCCTCAGATATTTTGACAAAAATTTTGTTTTTCAGACACATTTTCCTAACATAAATTAGAAATATATGTCAGTAAAAATACTTAAAGGAGACTAGGATAACTGGCTGGAAATATTAATATCATATATTTTTCCAGAATAATGAGTTCTTGTAAATAAAAGATTGTATATCAGATTTATAGAATTCACATAAAAAGCTAAATATAACCATAATTCAATGAAAAACATTGAACATTATTGTGCATTATACTTTATAATGCTCTCTGGAGAGAAGTGTAGGAAGCTCCATCACTTCAGTCTCTTCAAGTTGGATTAAGGAAAATAGTTCGGGAGGCAAAAATTGTAATTGGTAGATATGGAAGAATAAACGTTTCTAGCAACAGACCTTCTCCATCTCCCATTATTTTTGATTTATTAACACGACAAATACTGAGATGCAGAATTATGCATCGTCACAACTTAACATTACTTTCCACTGACATAATTTATCTGATGAGACTTTAAAAATCCTGATGCTACACCGGAGAAAACTGAAGCTGTCAGAAATCAAGCTGAAACCTGAACAGTTTATGCACAATTTCCAGTCTGATTATTCAGATCTATACAGTTGTTAGAAACTGAATAAGAACTTATCTCTTGAAAGTCCTTGATTACTGCAAACAACTGCAGGGCCACAGCCCCATTTAACCATTTCTCTTAAAAACATTATTGAGCTTTTGAACTGCTATTATTAACCTGTATTTTTGTGCCTTCTGCAGCAATTATCTGGTGAGTATTTCTGTTGTGGAGAATGCATAATAAATACTTCAACAACCTGAAAATCTATAGTTTCAAGCCAGTGCTCAATAATAGCCCTTTTACTCTAAATAAAATGTTATATGTATAATTGTCACATACAGCTTTCTTTTAACAACAAACTACTGATGAAACAAATTATAAAACATTTCATTAGAGAATACTTTTTCTCTATTGTCAGTGCTGTTGTTGTTATTTGGTGAAAAAAATCAATTCTAATGGTTAAACTGTAACTGGAATATGTATCTATTCACAAATCCAATATTTAATAATTTTTTGTACCCAGAAAATCATGCAATCACATCTCACTTCATTCCCCAACAGAATGGGTGATGTCCTCTGCCCTGCCTCGTATAGCTCAGCATCAAGCTTTGAGACTTAATTAGCTAGAATCCGTTGAGTGTCTTAAAATTCCAAGACAAATATGTGGAAACAAACTGAAATCATCCCTGGGTTTTTCTGCAGGTCTCTTCAATTGCCCTAAACATACACAGAACATTTATTTGGATTATTTTCTTTTTATTATTTTCTGATTCTGGCAAGCTTTGTTCTTCCTACTGTTTTAATATCTCAGGTTTAGGATGGGGAGAATAAAATGACCCTATAGAGGTACACTGCGTGTAGCATCTTCTGAGATACCACAAAATAAAGGTAAAGTCAAAGAAACACACTTACCTAAATAAAGAGGTGCTGGCAGGGAAAGTCAGGGAAAACCTTTACCCATCTTTTCTTGGAAATAATAAGAAAGGTATCAAAAGATTTCAACATTTCAGGATTTCAAAATAACTGGAATTTATAAGTCTTAAGAAAAAGGACTTTGCTAAAGTGAAGTAAGTTCAGTCTTTGCAATGTAATTCAAATTGCACTTGTAATTCAGGTCCTGGAATTAACCCACTGAAGCAAAGCTTGAAAAGATTTAGATTTACTCGGGCTACCAACAATACAATAATATCTTACAATTTCACAACTCCCTGTCTATTGGTGATACTGCCAAACGGCAGTAATCTGTCAGTTCGAGGCTCAGGCTTGCTAATTGTTAAAAAATGAACCTGGACATCATTCCTGAGTTTCTCTGGCTGAAAACTTGTATAGACTCAAGCACTTTTTAATCAGGGTATGATAACAACTGAACTCTTCATTGAGATACTTAAGGAATGATTTCTATAGTGATGCTGAAGTCCAATTTTTTAAGGGAGAAGAGGTATGTTCAAGAGAGAATTCCTTCATTGTCCAACAACTGACTGATGAAAAGAGACTCACAGCGTTGTTCTGCTTGAGATACAATTCATTTCACCTCAGCTATTACTTTATTTGCTGAGTATGAATCCCAGGAATGTTGTTTTATATTGATATTTCATTATTTATTAATTAATTTTATTATGTAATTAAAGTTTATTTATTATTATTATGTATTATTATTGGGAGAAAAGCAGCAGGGACCAAGGAGGATGGAAGGGAGGGAGAAGGACCTGAATGAAGGTATCAGCACACGGCCCAGCAAGCATGTGGGGCTGTCTGTGGGCCTTTTGTACAAGAAATTTAGGCTAATTCTGCCGTTGCATCTCTATCAAATTTGGCAAGAGTTCAGACAGTAAAGTAAATTGGGTTTAAAGCTTCATTTTTAATATCTATTCTCTTTATGTCCTTCCCAAATAATGCTATAAAATTAAAATAACGTTATTGGGGTAGGAAATTTAAAATTTCTTCAACATATCCAGCTATTTTTAGAAGTGTTCATGATTATTTGGAAACCTATCTGAATCTCTGGGGGACACTGAATCCGACTCTTTGTTCTCTTAATCTCCACTCCAATGGTAAGTCAACTTCAGCTTATGGGGTCCCCTCCGCTGATTTCAGTAGGCTTTGGGTCCAGCTCGTAGTAAGAGAAAACTGCAGTAATGTACCAAAACTGGTTCTGTGTTAACAGCTAAAATAACAGGAAAATAATGAGTTCAAAATTGCACACACACAGAGATAACAAACAAAAAGCTTTGTACAGATGCTGTTCTCACATGAAAAAAAAAGAATTACCGGGAGTAGTACAAGGAAGGTATTGCTGGTGACATCTGAATTCTTTCCAGCATTTTAGATGATACCCCCACAGGAACGATATTTGTTATCACAAAATATGTATACTTTTTGTCTCATAAATAAGATATAATTTATTATTAGAATATTGTATTTGCTGCTAAAAGCACAGTATGCAAAGCAGTGCAGTTTTACATATATTTAGCTTCCTGCTTTCTCTCTTTTAAAACATTTATTAACCAGAAAGACCTCACTGACATGTAAATTTCATTTTCTATGCCCAGTAGATTAAAATACATCTGTTTCAGACATCATTCAGTAAAGAAAAAATTTGAATAGTTCATTTTATTAGAAAAAGATTTATGTCAGCATTCAACTACGACAAGAGAGGGGATAGTGGCATGTGCACAATACTGGAAACAGATTTTCCATGAAAAGTATCTGTCTTGAACAGAACTGTGCCAGAAATAACGTGGGCCTTTTATGAGCAGGGTAACATAGTAGGTTGTGGACCACACTGGTCTTTCCAGGTAGAGTTATTCTGTTCCTTCACTGTACAATTTACTCAGGCTCCTGAATTAACAACTGACTGAGTCAATGTACATTTAATGCACATTGGGAGAATGTGTATGATGAAGTAGATGGGAGTCAGTCCTGTTTTGCTATATGGAGCTCCACATGTTGAGGAGAGAAATTTCATTCTCTTGAGGGTTTAATTACGCTGTGTCAGGAAAAGTTAGTTTTATTCTATTTTTATTTTTCTTAGAGTTTGCAACAAGATCAGTAGGCTAAACATCTCTTTTATAAAGTTACAGTAAATATAAAGCATAATAAATGCAGGAATAACACGTCAGGATGCAGTATACTGTGCTATATGATCTAGCAACACATTATAACGCACTAGGATATGAAAGGTGATAAAGTGCTATGCATGACTAGGCAGTTTAGAGAGTAATAATAGAATATAGTTCCCATTTTATCTAGGTCACAAGTCTGAAGGAAACTTGTTTTTTGTGACTGAAAGTCATTGCTATCCAATGGATTTTTAGTACTCTACATAGCTGAGACCATGATAACCTCATATTTTTAAGAGAAAGTATTCCCCCCCTCATAGCTGCTGAACTCTGGTTACTTTCAGGATTGGACAAAAATAACTACTGTGTTTTAAAATATTTGATTCTTTTAAATGTCATGATAGTATGAACCTTGTAATGCATTCATAATGTAAATATCAAATTTATTCATTTCCAGTTTCAGAAAAATGCTTGAGCTTGTCAGAATTAAAGAATGCTTCTCAAAACTTGCCTTAATTCAGAAGGTGGGAAGCTTTCTTGAACTGGACCACACAAGGAAAAGGTAAAGTGGAAAAAAAGATATATCTTTTGAACAGCTTCTTTAGGGAAAAATTAATTCACATAATTCAAGGAGCATTTAGGATTGTTTTTAAAACATAGTGGCAGGTGGACACAGAAGAATGGATGTCTCTGCAGATGTCCTACCATCTCAGCTGCAGGTCTAGAGGTTAAATTACCACAAAACCTCAGATGCAAAACACAAAATAAATATATGTCACACTGGCTGAGCATGTTGCAACATTGTAATGTGTTCCTGTTCATACAAATATTTGATAATACTGAACAGCCAATGCAGGCTGATGCAGAAAAACAGAGCACCAAAACAGAGGCAGAAAAAGATGAACTTCAATACAGCCATTGTTAAAGTTTGATAAAAAGCACACAAAAAATTTTTTTGCCTAAGTTGCTAATCCTTGCTTATGAAAGAGATCTTTTAAAACATATATAGCATTTAAAAGCACTTGTGTTACATGCCTATGAGATACTGAAATAAATCTTGAGAAATTAAAAAATATATACAACTCTGAGATAAAATATCAATAGAATAGAAGCAAACTCGTAGGAGAATGGTAAGAGTTTTTTAAGTACTAATTATATATTCAGAAATCACCATTTGTGTTCATTAATGGCAAAGGTATATATAAATTTGCCCCACGAAATCTCAAAAAATGTAAATCTCTGCATTGCTCTGTTTCCACACTGCTAAAAACAACTGGTAAGAAACGAAAAAACTGGTTTGTTTCAAAACCCTCCTACTCACCTCTGAATTTGGTTAACCATAACTAGAGATTTAGAAAACAGTTCCTCACATTGCAATACAGTTATTAATAGGACTATTATCACTTATGAAGGAAATCTTAATTTTGTACAACAATTAATATCTAAATGCATAGAAATTATCTCTTAATTAAGTCCGTTCCGTCCTTTAAATATTTACACAATATATTTTTCATATGTATCAATATTCAATTCTGTTTAATTATCTCAGTAGATATACAAGCGGTGAGCTTTTGCTTACAGATATGTTCTGTATATAAATACATAAACACGAATCAGAAAGTTTTACAGACTGGAATTATCTTTACACCAATTTTATGTTCATGATTGGAAGTCATTACAATATGTTACTAAGATATATGAATATTTCCCTATTGGAGTAATAAATGAGGTTTTGACCACATTTTCCTGTCTGCAGTGTATTGCAACACTTGATTAGAGATCTCCTCAGAAGGACATTTGTGATAAGAATGTACTTTATGTCTCAATTTAAGAATCATTTCCTGTTTAAATAAAACATACAAAACTATCCATAGCAAAACACCAATAGGAAAGTCTTTTGTATGATGTCAAACATCTCAATTCCTGTTTTTGTTGTGGATGTGATTTTCAACTGTTTGTACCTCCTCAAGGATTAACAGTAAATGGGAAGTAGAGAAGATTGCCAGTTTGTGGTGTGGGACCAGGCTATGACCCATAGACCATTTATTTTTCATTAATGAAGTCAGGTACGGCAAACCTTGTTTAACCCATTCTTACTCCATGCAATCCTTGTTTCATTCAACGCAAAACAGCCTTAAAAAAGCAAGCTAAAGGAAATCCTGAGAACCGTGTATCAAAAGCTGTTTCCCTTAATTAAATTCTTGGGAATAAAAAAATACTTATTATTATATCTATGAATTAGATGCAGTGACATTCATCCTAAAGGACCACAAACTGTCTCACAAAGAGTGTGTGCATGTTTGTCAACCCACAGTTTCACAAGGAGAGGAAATTTTTCAGAACAATCAGCAGAGTTGCCTTTTAACACCTTAATGGAAAAGGGTGCACAAAGATGCTGCTTGGCATGATTATATTTTTATTTTATAAGGAAAATTCAGAGAGCTCCAATTGACTGGAGTTTGGAGGGAAAAGCCCAGACGCAAACTGCTGTTGCAGGCAGGTGAAGCACTGCGGTCAAGCTTGCAGGATTGTGCCCAAGTGTGCTGCTTGAGTGCTGCTGCTCTCATTGTTCCATGGGGAGAAATTGGATTGCAATGGTTTCATCACCCACACTTCAAGTTAAATATCGTTCAATTATTAAGGCCTTTAAAAGCAAGAGAGACTAAAAGAAAGAAGAGATCTTGGAAAGATCTGAGGGGAAAATGGCATTTTTTATTAGTGTAGAGATTATTTAACTTTGGAGCTCCACTAATGATAATTTCTGTGACCAAAAATGTCCCCTTATGATTAATCAATTACGCAAACCATCCCCATTTCAAGACTAGTAAAGACTTATTTAATGACATTTTTCATGCATCTCATGTCTTTAATATATTATCTTTTCCTTTTGCTCTGGCAGAGCAATCTGCTCTGCAGAAGCAGCACTGTGTGCCATCAAATAAAATCATTCTCCATATCAAGAAACAATTGTTTATTTATAATGCATTCTAAAAATTGATCCTTTAAAAAGAACTGTTTCAGTGTTCAGCTTGTTTCTCTGCAGCACGAATTGTTCCTCCACCAGTGTGTTTCAGTACAGAGTGTTCCAACAATAATGGCACAAGGCACTGAGAACAACGGGCCCACTGCAAGGTTGTTTTTTTTTTTTACTTTCGCTCCTTTCTGCTGCCTGAGGAATGATCCCATTTCACCTTGGATATACTCTGCCTCTACTGATGCCTCAAGAAGTCATTCAGTCCTTTCACTAATTCCTTTCTGGGTATTTTCTGGGAAGAAACTGGCAGTAATCCCAAACTGCATGTTACATGGCGTGGACTAGCGTGTCCCTACGAAATGAGCTGAGACAGCCACATTCATTTCAGTAAAGGCCAGTCCAGAGCAGCGTCTGAAGGCCTGAGGTTGGTGCCGTACATGCTTCTTCACAAAGCAATTTGCAAAGCCCAGTTTTCTGAAGGGAAGAGAAAGAATCCTTCAAGAAAGGAACTATTTGAGACAATGGCTCAAAATATGATTCACATTTTAAGGTTGAGCTTGACATCACATGAAAGAAAGAGGTACTTCCTAAACAAACAACAACATGTTAACAAGAGAGATTAATTTATTATCATATGTACAAGTCATATGGAGATTTTGGGAAGATGGAAGGAAAGCAGCTTTCACAGTCGCATTGCTCAGGTTTAGTTAGCACACAAAGATCCCATTTAAGGAAATAACAATGCTCGGGTCATTAGCACTGCCGCAAGTGAGCGACTCCGCTGCCTCTCCCCTTGTCATAATCTCTGCTACAAAGCAGTACGACAATTGTCACTGTAAACTGCATCCCACACTGAAAAGTGAGAAAACAATTGCAATGTGCCATTGGAATTAAACAAATAATTAGGGTGAAGAGGAGCATGTGCTCTACAGTTCCAGATGCATTCCCTTCTGTTTTGAAAGATGCAATAAAACCTTAATTAAACTTGCACGTTTAAAAGTAAATGTTTGTTTACTGTAGACTACCCTTCCTCCAAAAAAAAATCTTAGTAAAAATATAAATGCCTGAAGAGTAAACTTGCATTGCATGTACTTTGTTAATGATAAAATAGACTAATATAAAAAAAAGCAGGATAAAAGAGTCTCTGGCATGGCTGACTCAAGATCCCCATCTAGCGTCCAGAGGAAGATTAACAGATCATTTTAAAAAGCAGGTTTTTAAATTAATAAACAAAACAAAACAAATCAAAACAAAACACTCTCAAGCAAACAAAATACACCAATGAAACAAAATGCCAAACCGAACCCCCCAAAAAAAACCAAACAAACGAACAAAAAACCCCCAAAATTTCTTTCATTTTTTGGCCACTTATTGGTTTCTTCACAAATCACTTCTGTCCTATTCTATTCTATTCATGTCCTTATACTGCCTTCCTCATACTGCTTATGAGACTCTTTAAGGGGTACAGTAAGTGGTATGGTAGACACTTCATGTATTTTTCTCCTATCTTCTCTTCAGCAACAAATTATGTTAGGGAGATGTTTATCTGGGTTATATTGAGGAGAAGAGTAGCTTTAAGTCTAACTGGGTTCCTGTTAAATGCTTTCTATTGTTGTTGTCATTGCATATGCACATAATGTTTTGAATTTTTACCATAAAAAGCAAGATCAGAATGAATTGCTGAGTTCTCACAGCAGCAAGTACCATGGTTTGAGAACCTGGGTTCTGTTGCTACTGCTTGGGCTTGACACGTTCCCATACCACAGAAATAACCAGACTAACACAGAGTGTGATAGGCATGGGATGCTGCCACACCTGATCCTGCAAAGGACATGAACACAGGAACAAAAATCAGGCAAATAAAAACCCCAATATTTAATCCAAACCCATAATACACACTAAAAATTTCTTTTAAAAGGCTCTTTAAAGTTGAAGGGAGGAATTTTTCGCTTTTCTCCTCATTCTTGTTCCTTGTTCTCCTCTATGTTTCCTACAATTTGGGTAGAAAAATGGATAGGATTTTAATTTTTTTCACAGTATGCAGGACATATATCTCAGCCAGCATCCTTTAACTTACAGTGTGGGAAGAAACAGCTGCATAGACTCACTCAGCATTGCACAGGAAAGATGCACACTCCTCTCAACTGCTCAAGCCTGGTACTAGCTCAGCTAGATCCAAAAGTGCTGACCCACACTTCCTGACTGCCAGGTAGAGCCCTGCAAAGTCTTCTTTATCCAGGGACACACAGGGTTGTCACTCTTCCATTTCATGGTCCTGGATGAAAGGGTCTTAGGGTGCATGGTGCTCTGCTGGTTACATGGCTCAGAGTCTCTCTCAGGTGTGAAGTCCTGATATATCCTCAGTGCTGGCCATAATTAAGGAGAAGGAGGAAGAACATTATGGAATGCCTGTTGCACTTAAAAACAAAACAGAAAAGGCTGAGATGCTAAAACCATATGTTGGGGTTTAATATGGTTTCCAACAGGTTTGTAACAAGAATACAAAAATTTGTAAAAAAATTTCTTCTTCTGAGATATTCCTGGGCTAGAGCAGTCTGGGTGAAATGAGTCTGCAGCTACCTGGGTCTTGTGCTCTTTCTCTTCATGTGAACTGAAGCACTTGATGGGTACATTTATAAAGCTGGCCATGGTTTTCACAATTTCAGAGAATCATAGAAATATTTCGGTTGGAAAGGACACTTAAGATCATTTTGGTTCCCAGGCTTTTGCAATAGTTCTTATATTTACAGTAGTGAATGCCCCTAGAATTGGTAATATTTCTGAAAGTGGAATCAATTTTTCAAGAGCAGGACTGTAACTAAGCACATTACAGCCATGCTGAACTCAGTGAGTGAACAAGGCTCTCTGAGCTGGCTCCTAAACCCAAGTGGATATTCTGTAAGGCAAGGATAAAACACTCTGTCTTTCTATATTTAAACTTTCAGATCAGGATTGGGCTTTCTTACTCACAAAACCCACTTACCTCTGCTGCAATATATAGAGATACTGAGTTAGTGCCTCCCAGCTCTGCACAGGGGCTTGTCACAGGAGCTGTACAATGCAAGAGAATGAACAGGAGTGAACCTCAAGTGCCCTATTAGTCAGATGGATATAGACAGGCCTGAAGGAACAAGACAATTATTGCAAGTGACAGACAGTTATCCACATACCAGTCATCTCAACAATGTCAGATTTTCTTGCAGACAGCAAGGCAAAGGGGTTTTAAGAATTAAGGTTAAGGAGACAGTTCTTTTAGACATTTCAGGGGTGGGTGTTAAGGGAACTATTTCCTAGACGTTTCCCAAGCCTGGGGGCACTGTGGGAAAAAAGCAAGAGGTTGCTGGTAAAGAGTAAAAGTAGGAAAGAACAGCTGGAGCTCATGAGGCAGAAGGAGGTTGGAATCTACCATGTCAAAACTAAAGTAAAATGTGGAGAATAAGAGAAAGGATGAATACCCAGCAGCTGAAGAGACAGAAACACCAGAGCAAAAGGAGGTGAGAAGGGAAAAGCACTTTATGGGGCAGAGGAGTGCCTTCCTCCCTCAAAAGAGCAAGGGCTGAGAATCAGAGACCTGCTTTCAGCTGTTATTAATACTGTTATTTCTTTATCAAAGTAAGAATCAACTACACCTTTTAAAGAGTAACTTGAAAATTATAAATTCATATATAATTATATACTATATTATACGCCAACATTCTTGGATTCTTAGAAGTATAAATATCTCCAGAAATTTCTATTTTCTTTTATTTATTTAAGCAAAATCTGCTGACTTTTCCCATTTCTCTGTCTCAGGGTAAAGCAGTGTATTGCATGTAAATATATACAGTGCATGTGTGCTTTCTTTAATTCACAAATTCTTAGCTTTTCTTTGTCTGCTTTTACATAAACTGTTAAATATTTTGTTTAACATAAATGATGGAGAAATGGCAAACTGACAAATAAAATGAGTATTAATAACTTTCTCATGATCTTCTATGTACCAGTGAAATACTTGCTTTCTCAATGGTCATTGCATGTTTTTCACTCATATTCATGTTATCCGTGTTCCTGGTGCTTTTAAGAGGAGCCTTCATATCCAAATTTCTTTCCTCTTCAGATCAGTTCTGGAATTGCTTCTCCACCACACTTTGCTTCCCTCATTTCCTATGATTATCCAAATCAGGTCTCATAGCTTCCTGCCTGGTATGTAAACACATCCTCATTAGTAGTTCGGTTGGGATACTTTTTGTAGGACTACGTGCAGCTGTTTGGTAAGATAGCAAGAAAGAACCTATTATCTGATTTGAAGATAGGGTATCTCTCCTCACTGTTTGTGTGGCAGTTAAAAAGTTCTAAAAACATTTGGATTCCCATTAGTACTCTGATGGTGGGGCACAGATAAAACATGTCAAATTTTATCAGTGTGCAAGAATTTCCTCGGTTCTTAAGGTGTAAACCAAGCCCTACTATGTCAAGCATTAATTCTTTCGGTAAACCAAAAGTCCCAGAATTAAGGGACCTGTAGGGTGGTGGAGACTGTACAACTAAAAGGCACAGGCAAACTCAAGCCTCATTTGCAAAGTTTTTATCCAAGAAAGGCTTGGCAGAAGCTGAGTGATCTCACAGTTGTTGGCAGGGTGGCAGGGTGGCAACTTCATACAGATTTCTCAGTGAAGAAAAAGCTTTCGGCTATAAAAACTTACAAGGTTTACAGTTATAAATTGATTCTCCAGAATCATTAGTATCTAATCACCAAGAATGCTGTCTCACTTAGACTTTTTTGTGAGGTACACAGGGACAGTTTTACTGACAGCATTGTCACCAGCAATTTGCTAACATTGTGGGCTTGACACACACAGGAAGTATTTGTTTTCTACTTAAATTAATTCTTTTTATAAATAAATACATTTCCAGACTGGTGCAGTATACTTTGCAAGAGTATCTGTGAATTTGTGGAGCTGCCTCCCATTGCATCTGCGGGGATGGCTTTGCTATTTGGGCTACTATTTCCTCACAGCTCATGTGTACTGTCTTTCTTGGGCATGACAGCAGTACGTAATAGTAGGCTCATGACCTTTTCTGAGGCTGTCCATGCAGATTAAAAAATCTGCAGTACTTTTTGCAAGTATGTAATCTTTTCCTCAGCCCCCTCCCATCAATCTTCATCTGATGATTTGGTATCATTAAGGTTGTATTTATTTGGCCCTTAAGCAGTGTGCTGTCACCAGGTACCAATGGAATGATTGACAAATCAGGAAAAAAGCTGCCTCAGACTCCAAATAAAAATAGAGAACAACTTGTGCAGCCCTTCACACTGCCAGACTAAAACTAGCTGAGGTGCAGCCACCAAAGCTGTAGTCTCAGCTTTGGGCTGGTGAACTCTCCCTATATGCTCTTTGTATCCCAAGGAAATCATCACTCATCTCTGCCTATGAATAGTTAGAAGCTGAAATATAGTTTTATATTTAAACCAGACACTGTTTATTTTAAAGAGAGAGGGAGAGACAAAGCCAAGAAATAAAATACAAGCCTGACCAGAGCCTTCCAAGAGGAATCTAAATTCCATTGTGAAATAGTGGTAGCATTAACCTTCCATGGTGCTGACTCCCTCTCTGATTTCAGCAATCCCTGACAGGTCAACCAAAAGGGAGGCTGCTTTTCTTCATCTTCCAAAACATTTGGTACTCTCTTCCAAGAAAAGCCTGTGGCAATACCATCCCATATCCCCCACAGGCTTCAGATGAGGAAGCAGCTCTGAACTGTGTCTGTCTCAGCCACAGCAGCGGCTGCTGCTTGAGAACTGCTTTAAATCAACACATTTACCAGATGTTTGGCCCCGCCAGATTTGGCAGCTGCACCATCTGTCTCAGTCCCCATGATGGAGTAGACTTGCTGGGCTGCTTGTAATTCCCATGGGACCCTCTGCACAGAGCGTTCATTGCTGGGAATCACTACCTGGGCTCTGCCAGAAAAAAGCAAGGGATTAAAACATCTGAATGCCCAATGCAACAATGAGGGCAATATCTGCTACAAACTGTTTCCCTGAATCTGCATCCCAGAGGACGTAATTTTTATTTTCATGTAGAACTCCCAGTTAAGATGACTGCCTTGGATTTTAAATATACACAGGCTTTTTAAAGTTCTACCAATTCCTTCTTTCTTGTATCTTTTGGTTGAAGTCTGGAGAAATTGTTATCACTTGCCCTTGGAATTCAATGCTTCTCTCTTTCCAGGCTTCCTGAAGGATCTTCTCCTTATCTCTCATTTCCACTGAAGTCAGAAGCATTGTGTTCTTGGAAGGAGTACCCTTGAGTTGGTTGTGGGTGAGTATTTTTTAGTGACAATCAATACAGGAAATATCCTCATTCTCTGGTAGCTCCCGAATAGCAGACTGCCATTCTTCTAGGAAATCCGCTGGATCTTTTCTGTCAGTTCCAGCTAAAGATACTCTCAATTCACATTGAGAGCCTGGTTTAAATACTAGCTTGTTTCTGAGAGTTTCAGCACGCTGAACATGGTTCATTTTAACAGACCTCTGTTTAGTCTGTGTGCAGAAGGCTTTTATGTCAAGCCATTGATCTGTGCAGTCAACCTGATTTCCCCCATACAGAGCAGTAGTACTCACTAACTTTGCTAGAAGCCAGACTCTATCCATTAGACAAATCCAAGATCTGTATTAGTAATTGATATCTAAAGAAGCAATGTTACTATTCCCTTCTCTTTTGTTTTCTCTCCCTTACTTTGGAAATCAGTCATTGGCAGGGGTGCGAGGAAAGAGAGAGAGAGAAGAGAGCACTGGCACAAAAGACATCTGATGATATGACATTTAATAGAATTGATTCAACCTTCTGAGGTACTTTTATGATCCAGAGTAAAAGCCCAGTGCTGTAATAGCTTAGCAATATGCAAGGGTATAAATTATTTGCTTTACTGGGGGACAATCTCAGTAAAAAGACAGAAGAGGGCAGAAGAATTGCATTCTACCTCCACCACCACCACTGCCCTGTTCTGGGAAAACCACCCCAGCTGTTGATGCCTCCTGGCCCCCTCCTTATTTTATGCATTTAAATTGGGGTGGAGGGATACAGCATGTAGCTAAAAAGATGTTTCAATCTCTTGAGATTGCTTACAGCACAAACTACTATTAATCAAAAATTCCAATACAAAGAGTGTGTGTGACAGGCTGCAATGGCTCCTGGACATACCCAAGGGATGCACATTATTTCCTGGCACAAAGTGATGGGGAGCACTGTGTACCTGACTGCTTTCCCCACCTTTGCCTCTGAAAGGGTTGCAGCCAACAGGGGTAACTGTTGGGAGATGGGAGAAGGCCCTCTTTTGATGGCCTGTTCACATGGAACTCAGGAAGTGAGGAGGGTGCTACAGCTGTCCTTCTGCTGCCTTCAGTATTACCTGTGAGTAACAGAGGCAAGACTGCTGAGTGCAGAAGGCCTGGCTAGGCAAGCTGTGCCTCTGCACAAGCCACAGGGATGGTAAAAGAAGCAGAAATGTGGCTGGGAGGGTGCAGAATAGAAGAGGACAAGAGACACATACACACACACACCCCGGAATTGAATGGCAGCATGGCTGGGGGCTTTGAGGATAAGAAACAAGATGATGTAAGGGCAGAACAAGGGCAGACATCTAAAGACAAATTCTTTTCCAAGAGACTTTAATCACAAAAGCTGACATTCTCTATTGAATGCTATAGCCTTCTGCTGATGACCACAGTGCCACTATATTCATTAACATCTTCAAGTCATACTTAATTATAGTTATTAATTGTCTCCTTTTCCTCTGTTATTTTCCTCCTGGATTTCATTTCTCCATTTCTCTTTCTGGTTTTGCTTTTTGTTGTTTGCTCTCCCCTCTCTTTCTAATTCCATTAATTGTCTGAGACTGCAAAGATTTTATTAAAAAGTTTATTAAAAAAAGGCATCCCTTACTGAGTGCCTGATAAGATGAAATTGTATGCTAGTTCATATTAGATGTATTACAGGATTGATATCTTGGATTCACTGCAAAGTTCCAGATCTCATGCTGTACCTGAAGGGATGGAGTGTGGAGAAATCTACAGATTTCCATTCAATGACTCTCAGATGCTCAAAATAAAATGAGATAAGGGTGCAATGAATTTTGCTGTGTCACCTCTGTGCCATGTCGGGATTACACCCACCCTTCTTTCACTGGATGTCCTGAGGAGCAGCAGCTTAGGGTATGATGGAAATAACTGCACAATCTCTAGCAGCCAGAGCTCCCCCACCCCAGGCACCTCCAGCTCTGGGTGCTTTCTGTGCAAGCTATCTCTAGTACCTTGTTTCAGGCTAGATCTTCATCAGGAATAAATCAGATTAAGTTCACTTGCTGCAGGGAAATCATATCAGTGTAAATCAATTCAGAATGTGATAAAATCTTCTTGAAACTAATTGAAGTGGGCTTCATTAGGAAACTTTCAAGAGTCTAAAATGATTAAAATTAGGAGATTATTATTTGAAATAAACTGCAAGAATCACATACATGACAATTTTTACCTTTTCCCTTTTACAAATTAACTACAAATGAGTTATAAATTTATCATATGCACTTGCTATTGGAAGTCAGTGGAAACTATGAATAATTTAATCCTCAAATTGTGTATCTTCAGGACTTATTAAGATTTTGGTATTCACAGTCTCAGATATTTATTTTTGTTTTGACTGAACATACAGATCAGTGATGGATTTCTGCTCATTAGTATGAATTTTATGTTGTTGCACATAAGATTTACTATCCCATAAATAATATCAGCAAACTCATTTGTTAGTATAGTCTGACAAAATGAACACAAAAAGAGTGTAAGTGCAGCTGAATATAATGTAGTTAGAAACTGAATATTCACAGAATTTGACCTTTTCAAAGCCTCTTTCTATGACTCCAGTTTTAGTATGCTGCAAATAGTCAAATCTCTAATGTATTTGGGAGAAAACTGAATTTATGTTCCTTCACACCTCTAGAAATAGTCTCAAAGGGAATTGAAAGTATATGCTGATGAGATGCTGAGAAGGTAACAGCTGGGGGAAAGGTTGAAACAAAGAACTGGCCAGAAGGTGGACTGTGGGCACATGATGAGAAAATAATAAAGTAAATTCAATCTGTAAATATACTGGGGGCGGAGGGAGGCAGCACCTGCTCTGAGGCCACAGAGTGAGCTGAGTCAAAATAGCCACGGCCAGTTAGAGATGATTGCAGAGGTCAGAAAGTGTAGGAATTGTCTTCTTTTTTCCACCCTTACTCCCAAGTTCTGCCCATTTCTTGCCATGGCTTCTTTTTCTTGTGGGAATTTGTAGCAACCACAATATCTTTCTGGTAGTTTTTCAGAGCTGAAGGAGCTCTGGGGTACCACTGCTGCCAAGCCTGACCCAGGGTCTCAGGTTGGTGACCTGAACCTCCCCACGGAGTCTATGGGGCTTTGTAGCCCTCATAGGGGAAGCCTATGCCACTCTGCAGACAGGAGAATTTCACTTCTCCTGGGTCAATTTGCTTCATTTGAAGCCTTTTATGTTTGCCCTTGAAATAACTTCTCCTGGAGTGGAAATCCCTATTTGCTCACATTTGATACTGTTTTTCTTACGCAGTGGCTGTTTGGTACAGCATTACCCTGGCATTAGAAACAATATTACAGCTATCTTGAAAACAGACAGTTTATGTCCAAGTACTTTCAGAATTTGCTGGAAGCCCACCTACCTGAGCTTCTTGTAAAGGTATAATAAGAGGCAGACAGTATAAATGCTAGTTTTTTTCAATATGCAACCAGGAAGAGTCATGTTATGTTTTAGAAACAAACGGGTAAAAATCCATCTATGGCTCTACATAGGTTTTTTCTTTAGCTGTGGGGTTTTCTTTGGGGTTTTTGGTTTTTTTTTTTTTGTCTTTTTGATGATGGATAATTTGACATGATGGTTTTAATCACAGAATCAAGAATAGTTTGCATTAGAAGGGACCTTTACAGGTTTTCTGGTCCAAAGCCCTTGCAGGGACATCTTCTATGATAGCAGGTTGTTCAGAGCCCCAGACCAACCCGACCTTGAATGTTTTCAGGGATGGAGCATCTACTACCACTCTAGGCAACCTGTGCCAGTATTTTACCACTCTCATCATAAAAAATTTATTCATTCCATATAGTGTAAATCGACTCTCGTTCAGTTTAAAACAATTACCCCTTGTCCTATTGCAACAGGCCCTGATAAAAAGTCTGTCTGAATCTTTCTTATAAACCTCTTTAGGTAATGAAAGGCTGCTATAAGGTCTACCTGGAGACTTCTCTTCATCAGTCTGAACAACCCCAGCTTTCTCAGCTTGTCTTCATAGGAGAGGTGCTCCAGACTCCTGATCAACTTCATGGCCTTTTTCTGGACTTGTTCCAGCAGGTCCATGTTCTCCTTAAATTGGGGTCCCCACAGCTGGACACAGTACTCTGGATGGGGTCTTATGAGAATGGAGTAAAGGGGCAGAATCACCTGCCTTGGTCTGTCAGTCACACTTCATTTGATGCAGCCCAGGATAAGGTTGGTTTTCTGGGCTACAAGAGCACATTGCTGACTTGTGTCCAGCTTTTCGTGCACTTAATACTTCTGTCCTGTTTTCTAAAATAGAAGTGACATAAAGCACCAAAAAGGCCAGCGTAACAAATTTATTAATATGTGTGGATCTTGAAACTACTGATATGTGCTCGACTTACTTTCAGGGTTTCTGTTGCTCCTCCTTTCTTGATGCTTTAGACCGTCTCTTTTCCTAGGTTATTTTTATTGAAAGATGAGAAAAATGCAAAGCCCCAGCTTACAGTCTCACCTGAGAAATGAGTCATACCATCATGGACAATTCCCAATAACGTTGCAAGATTTGTGTGCATGATTTATAGCAATAGTTTGTAAGAGAAAGGAGAAAATACTTTTAAGTGTATGTTGTGGCAATGTTTCTCAATGGGAGAAAGACAGAAAAATGAGGCCTTAAAGACTCTTTAGGAGGTAGGGAGTAGCTGACAAAAACAACAAAAAGGAGAAGCAATGGGGGAGCTAGGAATGCCCTCAAGAAACTGAGTCCTCTTGGACTGAACCTGTATTTGGGATCTCTCCAAGAGGAGGTCGTTTGCATAGCCCACTGTTGATAAATAAAACATTCTCAAACTAGGTCAAGACTGGAGCTACGACACACTAACAAAATTGGATGATGAAAAGTTCTTTTATGTTGTTGAATAAATACACCAAGACTCATGAGATGAAACTACCAAAAATTACTTGTTACTAACTTTAAAAGTCCAGCAGAAAAATGAGGGCCATATGAAAGAAACTTCTGGAAAAATTATTTGGGCAGAATAAGTATCCAGAATATGGCTGCACAGCTTTGATTGAAGCTCTTCAGCTTCAGGAACTTGAACTTTGAAGAATTTTTTTAAGTTTCAAAGATTTTATAGGGACCTGTTGGGCATATTCAACCTTTACTGTAGAAACAAAATTGGAAATGAAATAGGAAACCATTCAAATAAACACATTTTATTTATTGTGCCATTACTCAGTCTGTATGATTCAGCCTATACAGTGTACAGGATTATCAGGAGTGACTTGGTAGAAAGCAAGAAAAAAATTACTATTAGTCAATTTGTGACAGGCAAAGCAGATATCAGCATGCTGAAGGCATGTTATTGAATACGACATATCCCAAACCCCTCTTCTAGTTTTCACCAAGTTTCACTGCCATGTTTACAGAATCACAGAATCATTTAGCTTGGAAAGGGCTGTTGAGATTATTGGCACCAACCTTTGACTGATCACTACCTTGTCATCTAGACCATGGCACTGAGTACCGTGTCCAGTCATTTTCAGAACACTTCCAGGGATGGTGACTCCACCACCTCCTTGGGCAGCCTCTTCCAATGTCTAGTAACCCTTTTCATTAAGAAATTCATCCTAATGTCCAACCTGAACCTCCTCTGACTCAGAGGAAGTCGAGTTGCCTGGAAGAAGAGATTGACCCCCATCTCTCTACAACCTCTTTTCAGGTAGCTGTAGACAGAGATAAAATCACTCCTGAGCCTCCTTTTCTCCAGGCTAAACAGCCCCAGCTCCCTCAGCTATTTCTCATAGGACTTGCGCTCCAGACCCTTCCCCAGTTCTGTTGCCTTTCTCTGGACACCCTCCAGCACCTCAATGTCCTTCCTGAACTGAGGGGCCCAGAACTGGACACAGGACTCAAGGCTTGGCCTCACTGATGCCAAGTACAGAGGGAAAATCACTGCCCTGGTCCTGCTGGTCACACCATTTCTGATACAGGCCAGGATGACATTGGCCTTCTTGACCACCCAGGCACACTGCTGACTAATGCTCAGCAACTGTCACCCCAGGTCCTTTTCTGTTGGCTCGCTTCCCAACCACTCTTCCACAAATGTGTAGCACTCCATGGGGTTGTTGTGACCAAAGTGTAGGAGTGGGAAGCATGCTCTGTATACTCTCTGTCTCTGAGGCTGGGAACTGGGAAGGTACATGGATGTTGTTTCCCAAAGCAGATAACAAAGATGATCTCTCACAATAGTTTAGGAGACACCACAAATGGGGGCTGTCATCTGGGATAAAACTTTGGTTATGGTCTAGTTCTAGATCCTGACAGTGCAGGTCTGATGTATGATTTTTATGGCATTCAGTTAGTCTGTGGGGTTATTACTGTGTCATTTCTACAGTCTGTGTGCCTCTGGTATTAGTCTCCCATGTTACTCACACTTTGATTTCAATTTGTTTGTATCTTAAGGACAAAATATCATGCTTACTGAAAAGTTATTCCATTTCCAGCATCATGTAACCCTGTTTCCATCTCAGGTACCACTGGATGCTATGCTAATAAACATGATCAAAGGACTTCAGTTGTAAAATATACCTTAAGGGCTTGATCCAGAACTTGCCACGGATTTTCATGGAGATTGATGGTATTGGTACGCTGAGAATGTGCTCTATCACCTGAAGGATCTGCTTCCAAGATGTACTTCTGAAGGACCACTCCTGTAGCCTAGGTTGCTCCAGCATATGTAAATAATATTTACTGAACAGTCCAATAAATTTTAAATGATGAAAGCAAAGTGCTAACTAAACAGAGCATTCACGGATCTACTTATTGGCGTTATCTGAATTTGGTAAGATAAATGCAAAAAAAAAAAAAGTGAAAGAGAAAACATAGTTTTCCTTGATTTCTGGCAGAACACATAGAACATATTTTATTGTTTATCTGTTCATTCACAGATGAATATGGATGTACATGTTTGGCATTAGTGAAGGGACACTAATCTGAGCCATGAGGTGACCTGTTGGCAGATTGGCAGCTGACTGATGATGCTAGACCACTCAGCAAATTGTCTCATTTCCACAGCCCCTGTTTCCCTTTCTCCTATTTTTGCCTGCTCAGTGAGCTCACCCCAGAAGGACCTGCCTGCACACAGCCAAGTTCTGGATGGGGAGCGCTGGAGTTTTTACAAGAAATTGTTGCCTATAACAATGAAATCAGTAGGAGGCTGGCATGAATCACCTGAACAGGGACAGACTGCTGGACTGAGGACAAAACCATGAGACTTTTAGACCTGATGGAGACAGGTCTCCTAGTGAAGAGCCCGAGCCGGGCCTCCGGGCGCTCGCGTTGCCTGCCCAGTTCCTTCGTCTCGGTTTGCAAGCAGCGGACCTCAGCACGCAGCACCGGCCGGGTTACGGCAGCTCGCAGCCAGTGGTGCAGGGGGACAATCGTTCGCCAGCCGGTTTTAATGCCCAGCGTCAGAAAACCAGCTCAGGGCAGCGGCGGCAGCAGCTGCGGCTTCCCCGTCGCCGCCAGAGGCCGCTGTGCCGCCGGCGCTGAGCCCCGCCCGGGCCCCGCTGCTGCTGCGCGGGAATCACCGGCGGGACCGACCCGCTGGCGGTGTGCCCGGGAACCCCAGCAAACTCCGACTGCCAGATCCAGCCCTCTGCAGGACAAAAAAAAAAATATATATGGATTACAGGTATAACCTGCGGAACAGTTCTAACAAGCGGTGGTATTTAGGCAGCGTGGTGTTTTCATCAGGCCGGTGTACGATTTACGACATAATGGACAGGTGGGACCCAGGCAGCAACAGCAGTACTGTGGTCTCTCAGTACTTGAAGGGGGACTTAAGAAAGATGGGGACAGACTTTTTAGCAGGGCCTGTTGCAATAGAACAAGGGGTTATGGTTTTTAAACTGAAGGAGGGTCGATTTAGATTGCATATAAGAGAGAAGTGGGGTTTTTTTACATTGAGGGTGTGAAACCCCGGAACAAGTCACCCAGAGAGGTGGTAAATGCCCCATTCTTGGACACATTCAAGGCCACGTTGGATGGGACTCTGAGCAACCTGATCTAATGACAAGTATCCCTGCCTGTGGCAGGAGGCTTGGGACTAGATGACCTTTAAATGTTCCTTCCAACCCAAACCATTCTGTGAGTCTATGATTCTATTATTATGTGCGGAACATAGGTCTTGCATCCCGATTATTACTTTTCTTCCCCTGTGGTGCCCCAAGAATCAGTGACTCCTGTTATATAGGCACAGTTCTATTTATATATATTTGCACATTTCTTTTGGACACTTCTCTTTTGAAGACTTGCTGTAGGTTGATCAAGCAAAAATCTTCTCTCCCTGCAAATAAGGGTCTGGCTGATAGGCCTTGTATGCACAAACTCATGGTGGTGTTTCTTTTTAAAATAACTAATTTGTGCTCTAATGTATGAACCTAACCAGCTCTATATTCATACACTCATGAAAACTGACTTTCAAACAAAAATTCTCTCAGCAGTAATTTTTCTAAGATTATTTACACACATGTGAATTCTGCACAAAAGTACATATTAATGCCTCTGTGCAGCAGTGCTCCAAAATTACATTTTCTAATAAAAAAGCCAAATAAACCCTTTTTCTTCTTTTTTTTTCCCATAACAGTCCATAAATTGTTTTTGTGAAGCTGAATATGTCTCTCTCTCTCTCATTCTCTCTTTCTCTCTCTCTCTCTCTCTATATATATATAAAAATCCATTAATTTTCAGAATTTTCATTTGCAATGACATAAATCTATTCAGTAAAAAAAAAATGTGGGTCAGAAGCTTAGCATAATGGCATCAGAATTGGTAGAAAAAGATTCTCTATAAGCCACTGCATGTAACTTTCAGACACTCTTCTGTTCAGTCTGTTGTTTCTTTCTGGGGTCAGGTGCTGATCATGATGTTATTTGCCCACTGAGATACCTTCTGTTGCTGCTGAGGGATATTCATTACTTCTAAAGTTGTCTCTGTTCAGAATTCTGCTTTGGATACTGCTTCTACTTTGCAGTTTAAAAACTACTGTTGCTAACAGTATCTGGATGCTAGATAGCACCCCTAGTCCTTAGTAGGTGTTTGGATGTCTATCTTTTTCTGTTTCTATGTTATTACTAACTAAATCACACTGGAAAAAAAGTCTTCAAAATACTGCAGACTGCTGTATTCTTTGTCTTCTCCAAGCTTGTTAAAAAGTCTGCATGTCAGCATTTGGTTTTTGTAGTCTGTAAGTTCCCTGACCCACGAAGTTTACATAACTCTGCCCAAATGTCCTTTCCAGTATCTGTCACTATTTATCTCACTGACCATTCTGGCTTTTAGGAGTGAGAAGCAGACAGAACTTTGTCTGTGATTTGCTCTACACTCATTCAAAATGATGGGGACCATGGCCTTCCTCTTCTCCCTTTCCAAGTTGCAAATACTTCTGAGGGATTTTTACATTTTATTTTTCATAGAATCATAGAATATCCTGAGGTGGAAGGCACCTAGAAGTTCATTGGGTCCCACTCATGGAGACAGGAGGGAGAGCAGGCTTAGCATCTGAAAGGCAGGCAACATACAACTGCCGTAAGACACAGAGCAAGTCAGGAATATGACACTAGTCTCAGAAAATTTGAATTAAAAAAAAATTATTGAACTGTTAATTATTCTGCAGAATGGCCACCTTTCTACAGGATCAGGTTCTCAGCTACATTAGGTGGGGAATGATCTCTTATCTGCTTTGTTTTTTAGCAGGGCACTTTGATGAGAAATTGTATCTTCTCTTGGAATTTGGCATCAGCATACAGCCACACTGATGTTTAACTGAAGACTGGATTCTGTCAAACCCTGTTTTAAGTAGGCATAGCCACAAAATACCCTGTGCTGCCTATAAGGAAGTCAAGAGGGACCCTTTCGATCATGAACACTCAATGCTTCTTACTTCCATCCTTGCCTCCTTCTGGCCTGCTTTTCTTGTGGTAGTATTTGAATGCCTCCCAGAATGCATTAAGTGAACACTAAGTAACTTGTCACATGTTGTTCTTTACATCTTTCTCTCATCCCTTGCTCCTGGAAAGATATTTATCCAACCTGTTGTTTCATGTAATTATGAAAGGTAAATAGTAGCATTTGAAGCAGGGTGTGCATTCCCCTTTCATCCACAAAGTCTTTTATGGACAATAGGGTAGGGATTGACGGATGAGAAATGCATTCCAAACTACAGTCTCCCAGATTTCTTAACATCTTCAATACTAGAACAGAGATTAAGCCATCATAGCCATTCAATTGTTTTTGTTATATCAGCATATAACAGGAACCAAAGCATATTAATCAGAATTCTGATACTATAGTTCTGTACTGACATAAAACAGTACAGAAAAAACCTTCAGAAGAGTAAAGAGAAAGGACATATGCACAAAGAGGCTCACAAAACTGCTTCACAAATGATGCTAAAAATAGTTAGTGTGTATGTTGTCCCAAACCTCCATTGAATCATCCTAGGGGCACCCCAACAGAATCACTAGGAAGCACTGTGCTCCTTGGCCAAGCCTCTGCTATGTGCTCTGCTTAGCACAGAGGAAAAGGACAGGCTGCTGTCCTTAATGCTTAGGTACTGACAGCAGTTTAAAAACACATAAATGACAAGGAGGTGCCCAACTAAGAGTGACTTTCTGAAGAAACTACGGGTTTAATAAAAAGAAATCACTTGGGATCCCATCTGGCAAGGTGGACCTCAAAATACATATTAGCTGGCTGCTCTCCCTGCTCCCTGGGTGAGCCACCTCCCTCCGAAGAGAACACTGCATCAGAAAATTATAAATGTGTGGATATGTCTACTTAAAACATGGGTAACAAAAGCTGACACACCAGCATCAAGCTGCTGTAAGCCTGCTCCCATTTAGACTCAAATGGACATTTTCTGCTGAAGGTGAGAATACACCTTAGAGGAGTTTTGAAGTTTAGCATCCTCTTGGCCTGGAACAAGTGTGTACCTTACATGACCTGGAAAAATACCATAACTGCTGGGGTGAAATTAAGCTTTGGGGAACTTATTTCTCCTCCTATTGCAGAAGAACTGCCTCTGTAGGTAATGCAAACCAAACCAACAGGGTGAAAAATGGGAATACCATTAAGGGTAACTATGTAATTGTCAATGCATTTTATACTAAACATTCATTAGATTAAAAGATTAGAAACAACTCAGGGAACAAATCCTCAGTTCTCTTCCTGTTGAGCTGACAAGTTCTTATCACTGCTGATGCTTATTTTGGAATTTGAGAAATAAAATAAAAAAAACCCAAACATGTTATTAGGCATGGAAAAATTCAAGTGAGAAGTTACAGGAAACTCTAATGGTCATAAAATCTGCAGCCTCTCAAATTTGGCTGACAAAATCACTTCAGCTGACAGCTTCCATTGTTAAGGATGTAAGTGGTTTAAAAAGAGATAGGAAGCAAATTATATGTTCTCTACAAATCACACCCACCCAGCACATTTCTGCGGTATGCAGCAGTCGTTTCTACAGGTCTCTGCCAGGCAGAGCCCAGGGTAGAAGGCGCCATGAATCCAGGGTGCACTTGCAAGAGGCACCTGCAAGAGGCTGAGGTGAATACACTGAATTGCGGAAATATTTGGCAGGGATGTGGCATTAAACTTGTAAACTTTTATCCTTGGCTCACAATGCTTTAAATTTACTTTTTTGCACTCCATCACCTGACATGTATTTTTGAAGGACTGTTCCACTACCTCCCTGGTTAGCCTTCTGCAGCTTTCCTGGGATCTAGCCTCAATTAGTTCCATTGACCTTGCCTAGCTAAGACAAATTTTATATCACTTTTTCCCCTGGCCTCCACCTTTTCTTTGGAAGTCCCTTACTGGTAAAGCATACTAGCTGCTGGGGAACCAGCGGGAAGGGACCAGAAAGCAGCAAGAGGAGGAAGCGGGATAGAGCCAGAGTGGATACCAGAGGCGAGACCCCAGCTGCTTTAGTCAGCTTCTGCTCCCCTCCCTCCAGCAATACTGGGGATAACAGGATCTTGTCCTGCTCCCCTCCCTCCAGGAGCACTAGAGATAGCAAGGGGGTGGAAGGTATGTCAGCATCTGCTGCACGGATGTGAGAGTGTGATTTCCCTCCTGGCCTCTTTCTCCACTCAGTAGTAGCAAAAAGGTTGTGACTGGCTTCATGGCAATCATTCGCCATCACCACCTGATTTAAAGCTGCTGTTATAAATGGCATGCAGAACTCATTCCCTGTGCAGCTCCACTCAAAGTGGCACTTAACTGTGCTGAGTGAATGCTGATGAATGCTCTTTAATTAAAGCGCTATAATAAAAAACACAGAACATCTGTGCCAAGGTGCTAAGTAATCTGTCTAAACAGATGTCTAATTTTAAGATCAGCCATATTACTGAGTTATTACATAAAATTTTCAAATAGGAAATAGAGTTGCTGATTTTCATATATGTATTGTATTTCTCTTTACTCAATGCAAGTCTTCTCGGTCTGTATTTGGTTTTATTTGAAGCTCAGTGAGCTATTCTCCTCCTTTGGGCTTCCAGTTAAGGAGCAGACATGCTCTGTTGGAAGAAGACTAAAAAAAATTTCTCTTTTATTGTGATTTAACATCATAGTATTTATTATATCCAAACTTCTGGAAACAAATAGACAAGCAGACATGAACTTTTATTTGGTGTGCAGAAAATGTTTGGGGTTGCTTGTGTTGCAAGCAATCTTTTTGAAGAAGAGGCCTTTACTTGAAGAAACTGACCTGCTGTGCACCATGAGCCTCTCTTTTTAGTGGGGAGCCAAGAGACTCAGTCATTGCCTGACTGATGACCTTGAACACACCAAACTGCAACACAATCCTCTCCACATTGGAGAGACAGCGGCCTGAGCTTTCCTCTGCAAAACACAGAGAAAGATTTGATCCTATAAGAAATTAGGTAAAGAAAACCCAAAATTCATTTCCAGGAATGATTGAGCTTATATTCAGAAGCCATATTCATATACTGGCATTGTTCACTCTGTTTATTTTATATCATCTCTTCAGAAAGGAAAGTATAGACCGGTATAACTGCTGCTCCTCCAGTCGCTACCAGTCACTAAAAATGAGATAACACCTTTCACTTTTAGATAAAGACTTCTCTTTACCTTTAAGGCACTCCCTTCTTTTGCTCGAGCCTTGGTATCACAACTCATCTTGGGGCAAAATGCCAGCACCAGTAGACTTTTACTAAAAGGTCAGAGCTCTGGAAACAGTTGATAGCCGCCTGGGCACCAGGGCAGCCCAGGACACCTCAGGCAGCAAGGCACATTTGGTGCAGTTTCAGTAAAAGGTTTCTGGGATAAAGCCCTCTTCTAAAAATTGCTTTGATTAAGGTTTGTCACATTCTGTCATGATTTTCCAGGAACCCAGAGAAATAAAAATATGTTTTGATTGTGCTTCCCCCAGCTAAAGCTTGCTACTCACTATCCTACAGGGAGAATGGTATTTATTAAAAAGCACAAGGAAAAATAAAGGTGGAAGTCCTCTAAGCAGGAGATTGTTAGCTTCGCTTGCAAACCTTAACTATAATGTGAGGCAGAGGGGCTAAAAAACCTTTTGCCTGACAGTTTTTCTGTGAGATCGGTAGCTTTTTCCAAAGGAAATTGGAAATGTCCCTGACACTCACCCCAAGCCAGTGGTCACTGGAGCCACAATCAGGGGAAAAAAAAAAAAAGAGGAGAGGAGGGAGGAAATAAAACTCCATATATTCTGGGGGGAAAGTGATTTGGAAAGGTGGAAGGTGGGGGTATAAAAAGAAGTGTAGTCCGTGTGCAGTGGAAAATTCAGAAAATGTTCACTTGACCAAAAGAACAGAAATGTTGAGTACGGATCATCGCAGAGAGAAGATGGAGGAGGCATGTGCATGTGGGGAGACAGAGAAATTCAGTGAGTGAATCCCAGGGATAAGCTGGGGATGCAGGCATTCCACAGAAAACAAGCAGTGGAAACAGGAAATGTGGACAAGGCTGGAAGCCAAAAGGATTTGAACCCTCCTTTCCCAATAGGCTGAGTGATCCTTGGGTTCTCTGGATGGGCCAAAAGGTTGTCTTCTAGACTACAGCTACTGCGTAGTTAGGTTATCTCAGATGCATTCTTTTCCTGTCTGAAAACTTTTCTCAGGTGTCCCAGATTTCCTGGCATGCAGCAACCCAAATAGTAATTTCTCAGGTATTCCAGCCTGTGCGCTGTGTGCTCCAAATCCTGAGCAACACCGCTGTGGAGTGACTGCTAGCATTTTCGGGAAGAAGCAGCTGTGCTGTACATTAACCTTCCTGCCTGTATGGGAAATCCAGGCTCTCCCAGACATGTCTGTACTCGCAGTGGGTGAACAGTGGGGGTCAGTATGAAGTTACTGTGGAGGCACTGCACAGCCAGTGCCAACCAGTCTTTTCATACAGGCCTTTAAAAAAGACTGGGGTTTGCTTGCTGTACTAAGATTTTCCAAGGGTTTTTTTTGTTGAGAGATGTAGAATTAACACACACTTCTGGCTCTCAATCAAGTAGGCCACCATCACCTCCTAGGAAAGCAGTACTGAGGCACACAGCAAAAAACAGTGTGTCCAATTTAATTCTTTTTTCCTTTGGGTTGTCCTAGGACATTTTCTTGTGTTGCCTCACATGGGGATTGGTTATACCCCATTTTCTGCCCTCTCTATAGTCATGCTCTGAGACCTGCTACACAATACCAAGAAATAAACCCCTCCAAGAAAATAACTATGTGTTGCTCCAAATAGCAGCTGAGCAGTTACAGTTCTCTGCATGTGGTAGCAATAAAATGGGGAAGGCAGAGGCTAGAGGAGCAGACGATCCAGCAGGACAGGAAGACAGAGCCTGGCAGTCAGCTGGGTGGGATGTCCTGGAGGCCATCTGGTTTGCTGTCCTGGCTGGGCTGCTGGAGCCCTGGAGCATGAGATCTGAGTGTAATAGCTGCCTCTGATTTATGTCTGCAGTAGGAAAAGTGCTGGGCAGCAAGGAGTAAGTGTTCCTGCCTGAGTGGCTTCTAGAAGGCAAATGCCTTGATGGAATGAGAGGAAAAGAGATGAGCTAGAAAAGCTGTTGCTTGATTTAATTGTGCCACTGACCCTGTCAGGATGTGGGGGTAGACAACCTGATATATTGAGTTACAGCTCTACAGAGAGCAGCTTGAGCTTTCCTTAATCAGTCCTGGTGTAAACAGAAACCCATTTCTTGGGCTTTGGAACTGCAAGCAGCTGCACAAACAGGCAGCCATCTCTCTCCTTCCATTACCATGTCCTAATGCTAGGTGCTTATAAGGCCTATAGGTTTGAATGGGTCTTTGAGAGTGTTCATCATCTGGTCTTTAAGCTATGTCATTCTTTGTCATCTGAAGACTAATTGATGGTAATTGCATGCAATTCCTTCAAATATACTTCTGCTTTTTCTGCGGTCTCCACAGACTTTGATACAGCCTTCTTCAAACCTACCACAAGATTTACCTCAGTTGTGACTCACTGCTCCCTGATTACACCTTGGCTGCTAGTAAACTGAGTCTATTCCTTGTTTTTCGTAAGGACCAAAGCAATGGAAACCATAGTAAAAGCCATACTGATCTAGTTAATTAGTGTTTTGCAACTTAGCATATATAATTCTCAGAACAGCAAGCTTTCTGAAACAAGGATTTTCTTTTCATCCTTGTTTGTGTCATTTCTAACACAATGGAGTCCAATCCTTGATGTGTGCCATACTAAAGACCAAAAAATTGCCATACTTCTTTGGTAGTAAAGAGAAGGCAGCAGTCAAGAAGGAGATGAAGCTTTATTTCTAAGGGCAGTGAAGAGGAAATGACTCAGAGGAACATTCTATAGTCCAGTGCACCTGAGTTTATAGGTAGTATAAATGATCTCTTACAAGCTTCTCTGTCTTCATGCACATAGTGCAGGACCAACACCCAAAAAAAGAAACCTAATAGGTTTAGGTTAAGAAATGGCTAGCAGAAAAAAAGAAAAGGTCTCTTGTCCCATCAAGAATACTCTTCATAGTGCTGCAAGGATTTGTACTTGGATATCTGCCAATTCTAACCTACGTGAACGGATCCAGATGAATGTTCCAATGTTAAAATAGTAAGACTAAAGTGTTTTCAAAGTGGAATAAGCTCTGTGTATATTAGCTGGAGAGGAGGAGATATCTAGAACAAATGGATTTTCAGAAAATATTTTCTGGGAGCGTGATGTAATGGAGTACCAGGGAGGAGGTAGATACCTTATTTAATTAGACACTCTTTGTCTGCTCCGTTATTTGTTTCTTTTCCTATTGGTTATTTATCTTAGAAAGTAGTGCAGGAATTAGCTAGAACAATGAAGGGGAAAAGTGACACTCATGGAAATCAAATGCTGATTATATTTACATAAATATGTGGGCAGAAAGGTCTATGCACAAATGTATGTTGACCACTTCACAATATCTCTGCTTTTCCTCTTGTTTATTAAGAAGTTATAATTTAAGCAAGCATATGACTTGTTCCATGCAATTCTGCTGCCCATGTTTTTTTTAAGTAGAGGCAATTCACCATGAGGTTTGTGTTTTGTAGGAATGTTGTAAGTATTTATGTAGCTTAAAGGCTTTCCCTGTAGCTGAAAGTCATGTTTGTGCAACTGACAAGTCATAACATGCTCATTTTTTATTCTTACTGGGTCCTGAGGATGTTTAATCAACAGTGTAGTCTGAACAAGTCTGGAAAATTAGTGTTGTTAATTAAGAACTATTTCTGTGCAAAGATTGAGATGTTTCCAGTCGACATAAGTAGAAGACAAATAGATAGTGTTTTCCTATTTCAAAAATATAAATATTTTATTTAAAATGTTAGAAATAATAAACAATTTTCAGCTGGTGTGGTAAAAAATGCCATCAAGCCATTCATCATAAATAATCTTTTAAGTCTGCAGTTGTTTCTGTTTGCAAATGATCTACAAAACACACTTAAGTCTTAGAAATTTTTGCAGGAGGACATGTATGTCAGCTCAAGACTTCTTCTGTAGCTTTGGCTATTTGTTCCTCACTGTTGGTAATAGGGTTTCATCAAGTCCTGATAAATCAAATTGCTTCTTATCTCTGATCAGCTGAAACTTAAAAAAGAGAAGTGAATCTGAATGTCCCTAACCATAGCTGATTAAACAGCAAATATATATATTTGAAGTTAGCAGGTTAGCTGCCCAAATACCTTAGTGTAGAAGGTTGACCCTGCCTGGATGTCAGGTACCCACCAAAACTGTTCCATCATTTACCTCTGCAACTGGACAGAGAAGAGAAAATATAATGAAAGGTTTATGAGTTAAGGACCATGAGAGATCACTCACCAGTTACTGTCATGGGCAAAACAGACACAAAGTGGGGAATTAAATTTATTACTAAGAAAATCAGAGCTGGATAAACAATGACAAGAAAATAAATCTTAAAATTACCTTCCCCCCCCACCCCCCGTCCTTCCCAAGTTCTACCTCCTCCCCCGCAGTGGCACAGGGAGACAGAGAATGGGGGTTACAGTCATCCCAGGTTGTTTCTGCTGCTGCTCAGGGAAAGGAGTCCTTCCTCTGCTCCAGAGTGGGGTCCCTCCAACAGGCAACAGTTCTTCATGAGCTGCTGCAAATGAGATGCAGCCTTTCAGGCACAGGCTGCTCCAGCATGGGTCACCCACAGGACCACAATTCCTACCAGGAAAACCTACTCCAGCGTGAGCCCCTCTCCATGAGTCAGCAGGTCTCTGTAAAGACTCTGCTCCAGCATGGCCTCCCACAGGATCACAGCCTACTTCGGGCATCCACCTGCTCCAGTGTGGGTCTCCTCCATGGGCTACAGGTGGACCCCCGAACCCCTTTGGACCTCCATGGGCTGCAGGGACACAGCTGCTTCACCATGGTCTGCAGGGGAA
This sequence comes from Corapipo altera, assembly GCF_003945725.1. NCBI lineage: Eukaryota > Metazoa > Chordata > Aves > Passeriformes > Pipridae > Corapipo > Corapipo altera. The sequence continues at coordinate 3,981,028 of NW_020884922.1, read as the reverse complement.
CCTCAGCTCCAGTGACTGGAGCACCATCTCTGTCCTTCTCCACTGACCTTGGTGTCTGCAGAGTTGTTCACATGCTGTCACTCCACTCTTCTCTATCTGGAATTTCATCAGTGCACTAACTCTTTTTCCTTCCTAAATATGTTGTCACAGAGGCATTGCTATCATTCCTGATAGGCTCAGCCTTGGCCAGTGGGGGGTCCATCCTGGAGCTGGCTGACATTGGCTCTGTCAGACGTGGGGGAAGCTTCTGGCAGCTTCTCACAGAAGCCACCCTGTATCCCAGCTGCCACCAAAACCTGGCCACACAAACCCAATACAAACTTTATGTAACTCCACTTCCAACACTGTCCATTATTGGTTCTATAGCTAATTTGACAACAGAGGACAATACATTCTCAGGAAGCTATTTTAGAAAGCAAATATAGCTGTGAGTGAGCAAATTCAGGGAAATTGAATTTGATAATAAATGTGGAAATTAAAAGGACCCTAAAATCAGCTAAAATATATTTATTTTCCTGGCAGTAACTTTCATACTGTGCTTGCTGTTACCAATGGCTTCTTTTTTATACAGAATATACACCTGACTAGTTGATGCTAAACCATGTTCTTGCTGTTACATAACTTCATCATGTCCTGATTTGGTCTCATCCAATAGTCACACGCTGTCTGTACATGTGGTGCCTTGAAGCTGAGTGGGTGCTGCCTGTTGACTTGTGTAACATGGCTCCCACTTGCTCCAGACATCTATGTACACCACAAACAACATAATTACAGCTCTACTATACTCTATGGTGCTCTACTATGTGATTTGTTCAAAAATGAAAATTACCATAGATCTGTGGATTTCAAATGAATTCTGAATGTACCATGTAGCAATTTGTAGAAACTGAGTATCTGCCCTTATTGCTTGAAACAAGTTTTTTCTTGGGAAGCAACAAAGGATGATCCTTTGAAGGATCATTCTATATTGGGTTTTCATGATCCTATTTTTTTTATTGTGCTCACTTATGCAGTGATTGTGAAAATAATTATTTATACATTGAAAAGGTGATACCATGCACTGCTTTTAGGCATTGGAACTTGTCTGCCATGGGGACATCTTGATAATTAAAGATGGGCAGCGGCAGAGTTGGTGTTTGCTCAGGATGACAGACCACTGAAGGCTATGCCCCTCCTGCTGACACTGCCTGTGGCAAAATTGGGAAAGTCACTATTTGAAGTGGAGCTACTGTGTAGGGATGAGTGCACATGTGCATAGCCCAGTCCCATGGGAGTGCCCAGTCCTCTCTGACAGCAGCAAACCCAGCAAGCTTTGAACATTCACAAGCTTCCCATGGTGGTCCTGTCCCTTCCCATGGTCACAGCCCTGGGCCCTCCATCCTTGGAGTGACAAAGTTCAATTTTGCTAATGCATCTGAGGAGCCTTAGGCTGTCTCTTGCAACTCCACACTTCATGATTAAAATCTCTTTCTTATCCTCCTCCAACACAGAGCCTTTTCTGCTGATGACCTCACAAAATTTTCTGCATGGCTTCTTTGGCCTGAAAAACAGCACTTTAGGGATTACTAAACCGCAGTGTATCCAGTTTTTATCTGCATTACAGAGGATAGAAAATCCTGAAAATTATGATCTCGATGGGTAAAGACAAATGGTGTTGTAAATTAAAAAAAAAAAATATGCTGTGTCTTTCAATGAGTATGAGGAGCTAGGTTATGAATTGCATAATGTTACTAGTAGAAAAGTTAACGCAGTACTTGATCTGAAAATGAGAACTACACCAACAGATGATTAGATAATTATAACTATTCATTCTAGCTCATTTGACATGTTTGTTCCGTTCACCCTTCTATAAAGATTGTTAGACTGCATATGCAATCGCCTTTTCACTTAACTTTTAAGGCTAGTGGGGAAGGAATTTAATTAACTCCTAATTTGTTAATGACTGCATAATTCTGACCTGTTATTAATAGAGACAGGCTTGATGTAAAATCCAAATTCTAGATCTGGAGCCAGAGATAGACACCCTTAAAGTTCATACTTGCTCAAAGCCAACTTGGGGATTAGCTTGCTTTCTAATTATTTCTCAAAGAAGGCTAAGTAAATATACTCATCTTCAACACCTTGTTCTCAGGAGGATAAATGCAACACTTCACCATTAATTTTAAACTTACAAATTCTCCTCTTAAAATAGACGAATGGCTTGCCACCAAAAGATGCCACACAAGACAGCTAATGTAATATCATTTTATCCTGTAGCTTTGGAAAACATTTGCACAACTGAGTATTTAAGAGTTGTATGGATGTTTCAGATGGTCCTGCTGAAATGTAGAATTCCACAATTACTGGAATTCTTGAACATCTGCATGAGGTAATCTGCTTTCTTGCAAGATTCAGGTAGATGTCAAAAGTTGAAACCTGACTGAGCCATGCCTCCCTTTGATCATTCCATAGAAACGATTTTGGTGCCTCTGGAAGCTGATAACAAATTCCACCTGGTCTTAGGGGCAGCAAGGCTCCACTCAGCACAGGTGGCTGCTGTTGGCAGGGCTGTGCCACCCAGTGAGAGCAGGGAAAGGACAGCCCAGCACCTCAGGATCATTGACGACTCCTTGGTAAGACAAAGAGTATTGAAATACCTTTGAGAGATCTGGGGGTTTTATTGTTATTGTTTGCAACTGGGTGTCAGTTAAGCCAGTAATTACTAAGCAAATGATATGAAGCTTTTAAGGCCCATCTGGAGGACAAACATGTAAATGGAAAAGGGAGAAGCACATTTAGCCTTAAAATTATCACAGAGTTTAATACCATCAGTGCTGCATCTCATCTTCTTTATGTCTTTGCAGTATATGAAAGAATAGCTGCTTGATTGTGGTTAGATGTATTTTAAATGTAATTACCTTGGTTGCTCAGCTTGTCAGGACTAAAACAGATTTAAAATGTCAGAGCATGGCATAGACTATAGTTGTTTTCCATGGCAACTGTAAATATTTGCTGTCTATTGTAACTGTTCTCTGAATATACGGCTTTGAAGTTCTTATCCAAGTATACCTAGGATTTGTTAACTGGAAAGAGGTAGAATAAGAGGGAGCAGAAAGCTAAAAATAACACTGCACAAGCCCTTGGGACTGTAACTGTGTAAAACTTTTGACCATACAGTTCTTCCAACTGCTTTTATGTGTGCTGTAGTTCAGTGTATCCTACCTGCATCTACTACAAGATGGATGCAGTTCACATCTGGAAATGAAGTGCTATGACAATCTTGAGGGAAGCTGACGTAATGGATGCTCTTTCTGTGGGGAGGACCTTGGCTGCCAGGGCCCTTCCAGGGCAAAGCAGGAGGATGAGAATGGAAATAGGAAATTTGGGAGAGTAGATGCAGGTCCTGGGCATGCAATTGAAGAGACCTTGGAAGAGTTGGTCTCAGTTTTGTTTGAAAGGTTGAAGAAAGCAGACAGGAGCTGGGAGAACCAGATGCACAGGACAAAGCTCAAATGCCATGCAGCTGTCTCAGGGCTGTGTTCTTCCCCACGCTAAATGAGGGCTTAAAGAGTTTGGAAACCATCCTTTAATCTTTCGTTGACTGAGAGATTTCTGTGTGCTGTTTGCTTCAGTGACAGAGAAAAAGCTAAGGGTTGACTTGTTTCCCAACTATAGCCTGTGATGGAAAACCGATGAACGTCTGAGTTTTGGTGCTGCAGATGGAGATATGACTGGTACCCAGCAGTTAATGCTTGACGAAAGTCATCCTAGAAATTGAAACCCGGAGGCTTACTTTCCTTTGTCATTGCTTTGTTATTGTTTGAATGATGAGGACAAGCAATTAACCAATGAATGCTGCAGCTGGTCTACCACCTTTATTATTTTTAATAAATCTAAATAATTTTAATAGATCTACAAGGTTTTAAGTGGTTGTTTATTTAAGGATATTCTATAGTCTTGTCTTTGTCTATAAGAAAAAAGATTATGGCCATGGTTCATTCCAGTCTTTTAATGTGGAAGATTTTGTTGCAACTTAACAAAATTAATATTTATCAAACAAGAGTTGAATTTCCCACAGTACCTGAAATCAGTCTGGTGAGAAAAAGAAGAGACAGGGAAAAAAATAAAATACACAAACAAATACCATGTGAACTAAAAACAGGATGCGCATAATGATTTTCAACTGGTAGTGAAGGGGTTTGTTGAATTCCCACAGAACTGGGAAATTACATACATCAGCCATTCTCACAAGGTCAGTAGTCATGGGGTGTTTCGTCCTTACTCCTCTATCTTGAAATCCACCCAAGCAAAAAAAGCATATGGGGGGAATCGTAGGGGGAAAAAAACACAAACAGAAAATGTTTCTTGCTGCCTTGTGAGATTTGAAGTAATTTCCAGCTCTTGAACTTCTTCTACGCAGCTGATCCTTTCCTCTCTGAGTGAGTAGAAGGTGCACATCTCAGTCCAAAATAAAAAAACCAGCCAGGATGACTAGCTTCAAGGTGGTACCTGCACATTGATTCCAAAACTCCTTTGTACCTCATCCTATGACCTCAAATGCAGAGTTATGAAACAGAAACATGAAGTGAATTGGTAAATATAAAAATTGACTTGAGATTTTATAATTGTAATCCCAAGCCTTTAATCACATGGCAATCCAGCCAATCTCTCTTCTATTTGTTCTTTCATTAACAGAAAGCCTTTTCTTTATTATCTTCTTTTAAATTTTTAGATAGATATTTTGTACAGTGGTTGCTGCAGAGAATGTAACAGATTACACTTCCTTCAATGTGATTAGTTGGTTTACTATCATTCTCCTGGTATGACTGGGGAATGGGTCATTTAAAAAGCTTAGTAATGATAAGAATAGGGAAAAGGACACTTATAAACCAAATTTTATTATAGTCTGATCTTTCTAAAATGTATATACATAATATATACTTTCTGAAATCAACATTGTTGATCTAATGATACATTAACTCTAAATTATCTTTAATATATGATATTAATTGATACTGTGGCAAGAGTGCTAATGTTGTTATTAGCAATTATATAAAAAGATCACTTAGCACAGTGATCTTTTAAACTATTGCTTTGTAGGATTTTTTTGTAGGATTTAAAAGCAGTTTGGAACTCTTAAGGACCATGCTATATGTAGCTAATCTTTTCTGTGTGAGTAGAAAATGTGTTTCTATTGAAATATATGTAAATTTGACACATCAGGTCAGTTCTAAAAAAGCAAAGAAAAAAGATTAGCACTAACTAAATTGAATGAATTATGTACTTACTGACAAAGAACACTGTTTTTTTTCTAATCCCTTCTAAGGCTTCTTCTCTGTGTGCAAGATTATGGATAGTTTTCCTGAATATAATAATGTTTTTAAAGGTCCCTAAAGGCTGACACCTGAATCTTCTTACCTTTTAGGAAGAGGAATTAATTCTTAAAATTATGGGGCATTACTCACACTTTCAAACTGGTTTGGAAAGAGATTAGAAAGTTATACCCTACCAGACGACAGCCAACATTTCTGAGAACAAAACTTACCTCCAAAGAAAACTAAGAGTTTTGTGTGGGATCAGTGTCTTTGCAAATCACCCCAGAATGGGTTTAGGCTGCCAGCATTTTGCCTGGTAATTATAACTAACTGAAACTCTTCCTATAGAAATGTACTTTACATTTACTTTCATATGAGTCAAACGGTGATGAATCATATGTGCTTGTAAAAAGTCCCTCTCCAGCTCTCTTGTAGCCCCCTTTAGGCACTAGAAGACTGTTCAAAGGCCAAGCCTTCTCTTCTCTGGGCTGAACAACTACAACTCCATGTGCCTGTCTTCATAGGAGAGGTGCTCCAACCCACTGATCATCTTTGTGACCCTCCTTTGGACTCACTCAAAGCCATTTCTCACTCAAAAGTTTCTGCTCAAAACAATGAAGTTATGATTATAACTTTTTTAATGCATTACTTTTTAAAATTATTATTATTTTTTATTTTAAGGAGAAAACTAAATAAAAGAGCTCATCTTGAATTCATTTGATCTAAATTAAAATATTTTGAACGTCACTAAAACTTTTTCTCTGAATTCAGTTCAACCTTTATGTGTTACGGATGGTTTCATGGCTTTGCGCAAATGTTTTCTGGCTTTCCCTTACTCCATGGCCTGAGCTTTTTATTATCTATACACCTGTTTCATGATGCATTATGGCATACTGTCATGGCAATCATGCACTGCAGAAAAGGCTGCCTAACTCTTTAACAGGAGGGAGGACTCCAGAATGACAGGTCCCATGAAGCACTTTAACCTCAGAGGCTGTCACATCTTCATATGGCCTTCAGTAAACTTTTCTTTGACTAGTTTTAATGCAAGAAAATTAAATATGCTGATATGAAAATATTGAAATGTTTCTTTTAGATTTGGGGAAAAATATATGTTGGGTTTTTTTCCAAAACAACCCAAATAATTTCTCAGAATGTTTTGGTGTTCAGTCTGTTCATGGAACAAAAGTAATATCAAAATATTTCAGCTTAGAAAACATTTGAATGAATGTTTATTGGTGTCTCAGTTGGTCCCAAAAACGAAGAAAAGATGCTGTGGAAGACAAATAAAGAAAGAGGAGTTCCCAAAAGACAGTAGTGGCACCATGAAATGTTGGGTACATAAAATAGATCAGGCTTTTATGTGGGAACTACTTGTCATGCATGGTGGAGTTCATAGAATCATAGAATATCCTGAGTTGGAAGGGATACACATGTATCATCGAAGTCCAACTCCTGGTCTTTCAAAGGACCCCAAGAATCATACCATGTGCCCAAGAGCATTGTTCAAATTCTTCTCAAACTCTGCCAGGCTTGGCGCCATGACCACTTCCCTGGGGAACCTCTTCCAGTGTCTGACCATCCTTGGGTGAAGAAACTTTTCTTAATAACCAATCAAAACCTCCCCTGACAGAACTTCTTGCCATTACCTGAGGTCCTACTGCTGGTCACCAAATAGAAGAAGCCCCTCCACTCCACCTCGCGAGAAATCGTAGACCACTGTGAGGTCTTCTCTTAGTCTTCTATTCTCTAGACTGAACAAAACAAGTGACCACTCCCCAAACAGCTTCCCTTCTAGATCCTTCACCATCTCCATAGCTGTCCTTTGGACACTCTCTAATAGCTTTATATCTTTCTTAAATTTTGGTGCCCAAAATTGTACATGGGACTAAAGGAGAAGCTGCACCAGCACAGAGTAGAGCAGGATGAGAGGTGGCAAAGCTGAGTCACTCAAATGCTCTTTTCTTAGCCTTTTGTCTACGATGCGCTACTACTTGTTTCCTTTTCCTCTGTATGGCTGTACCTCCATAAATCCTCCTTTGATTCCTGTACTATGCTATTATTTTATTTTGTTGAGTTCCTTGAGGGTTTTTTTTTTTTAATTATTTTATTTGGTGACCAAAGCAGTCAATTGAAAGTAGCTAGCTAATGTTTCTCACAAATTTTGACTGGAGCAAACTCCATAGAAGGACCAATATCTAAAAAGCACTTTGTTTTTTGGCTTATTATGGAAATGAAATAATGCTACCTTTGTGCAAGCATATACAGATGTGGGTACATTTCTTAATCACTTTTGAGCTCACTGCCCTTGTAGAAATCAGCCTTCAGAGATAATTGCACTCTATGAAAACAGATGATTGATTAGAGAAAGGAGATACCCTACATGCCCTCAGGAAAAGATGTCAAGTGAGCTCATCCTCTAGGTAATCAATAGCAGAGGGATGATATACAAATGAGCTGGCCTTAGAAGTTTCAGATGAGCTTGCACCTTTCTAGAAAAGTAAAAGAGAAGTCAATTACAAGCTGTAGAAACCAGGCATCATTCATTTTAGTGCTTGTAATGTTTCTCTTCCTCTCTGCCTGATGCTCCCATGGTGATAATTTATTCAAAGTGGAAGGTTTCTGAACCTGAATTGGGCAGCTGACAGCAAAAAGTCTTTCAGTGAGATATGTGTGTTCCTGCAGTTTTCCAAAGTGAGTCCTGACTGGAAAGTGTCAAGGGAAGAAAAGAAACTAAAAATACATGTTAAGTATAGCTAATCTATTTCTCTCCACTCTGTCATGTAGCTATATCAATATATGATCAAGGGGTGCTCTGGTCTCCGTGTATGCCACAGTGGTATGCTTGGCACAGGGTTGACATGAAGAGAAGAGTTGATGTTGGATAGGAAGAGGCTTATCAACTGTACTTTGTTCCCTTTTTGTTTTGACATCCTGCTATCAAGAAGGTCTTCTGAGGAAAAAGAGATGAGATTGTTAGATAAGATTTCTAGGTCAGACTGGTATTAAATAGAAACAAGTAAAATACTTGCACTTTATGAAGTATGGAGTTAATATTCCATGACATTTTGATTTAAAACCTTGCTTTGTTTCATAACTGGAAGTCATTTTAGTGTATTTCTAATACAAAGACCAGGGGGAGGGAGTTCCAGAAGGACCAAAATCCCTTCTTTAGGAACAATGTTATGCTATAAAACCTGTCCTAATTAAATTTGCATATTCTACGAAGAGAGCTGAAATAAATTACCAAGTGATGGATGTTGCTTAGTCAAATGTCACTTTGACTTTAGTGTAAATGTTCAACAGAAAGCTTTTGCATGAGATTTAGTTCTCTTTCTAAAAGTCACATTTCATCTAGCTTCTCTGGAGGGAAGGAAATTCAGCCTAAATATATGAGATTGGTAGAGATGATTTGTACTTAGTCAGAAAGCCACTAACATTGAAAGTTGGTCCCCATCTATAATGTGAAATGACCCTAAAACCCACCCAAAATAAACACTAAATCTATGAGGAGGTCCCAGTCAAAATTTGGATGTCGTGGCTTATTTGTAATGTCTAAACTTTTCCTTCTATAGTTGACAGTGTCTTAGATTTATCTCTATTATACTGCTGTCAGTGCTCATCGATTTTGCACACTCCAGCTTGATGGACCATTTAATTAACATTAATCTGTTTTGAATATACAGCCTGCATAGGTAAGATGTGTACCCTGTTTCTTGTTAAGTACTATCTTTATATAATTAACTATTGATAGCCTATGCCTAATTTACAGATAAGCTCCTTATAAATTTCCTGTAGTGTGACAATTCTTATTTTAACTTCTATTTTTTTATGCAAGGTCATTGGCAAAGTTGTAGGTGTAATTTCTTACTGTAAAGGCTGACTTCTAACACTATTCTGGTAAATGGACTATACAGCTGGTTCTTGAAGATAGGACTTTGAATCATTTGCCATCTGGTTACTTCAAAGTTTATGGAAAATGAATTTGGTGTCATTACCCAGATGTCCAGCCTCTTTTGCCATTTATGTTAATTGACCCAGTTTACTGGCCAAGTCCAAAGAAGGAACAAAAAGTTAATAAATTGTAGAGATCAAATTTCTCTGTCTCTCACAGAAATGACTGAAAGGTTGGCAGGGTGGAGCAGGAGACCTGGCACTCCTAATTTGCTTTCCAAGAGGAAAGGACTTCTTGTGGTAGTCAGGGAATTTGTAGAAAATCTGAATGAGACTTTTTTGTCCTATTTGAAGAAGAGCTTTTATTCCCAGTGGATATGGTGTCTATTAGAACAGTGAAAATACACACTCAAGGTGAGCAACCAACATCAGCCAAGCTGAAAATTATTATGATAGGTCACTGAGGAGTAGCTTGTTATAATTTTTTTTTGTCTTACAATCAAGGTCAGAAGAGAAGAACTGAAGATTTATTCCAAGTATTTAATGCATGTCTGGAATAAAAAATTGTTATGAAGGAAGAACAGGAGTTGTCTACCTTCTCAATGTAAGTATCAAACTACAGAACCATACTATGTAATTTCAATAATTCTTTGTGAAGAGGTGAATATAATGACTGAGAATTGCGAAAGGTGAACTTACTGACTGTAAAGAACACTAATATTAGAAGTATTAAAAGATCTGTGGTGTGCCTTCCTCTTATGAACGCTAATCGCTCAAGTCATTGAAGCACAAAAGTGATTCCAAGTTTGTGATTTTTGATTCTAATATTAACCAGGACCCAAGAATTTTTCTAAGAGAACTTCAGTCATGGGAACATCAGTGTTTCTGGGATGCTGCTCTACACCGAAGGCCTATGCAGACCATATCTTTACAGAGGTAATCATGGGAGACGTGTGCAGGAGTCAATACGAGAGGGAACTGAACAACCACATCAAAGCTGGAACTTCAGTTAAGCAAGTACCAGAGGTAAATCATTAGCTTTGCCTCAGGAGCTGATTTCTGTTTTTTAAAAGGATTTCCTAGGCAGAACAGTGATCCACATCTTAATCACTGCTTCTTTGAAAGATTACATGAAGACCTGTGATCCATATGCTAATCACTTTCAAAATTTTGGACGATGTTCAAGGCAGAGGGTCTAACGTCAGGTCTAGATCTAAAAATCTTCTGGTATTTCACTGTCATTTTTTGGTTTATCTAGACTCCACTGAGAGATGAAGTTTAAAAAGGGGAAAAAAGAAAGCAGATGAACAAGTTCTTGATTCTCTCCTGGGAACTGGTAGCAGCCATACCAGCAAAAATACTATTTTGCTGGTGTAAGCGAGGCTGTGGACATCCACCCTTTTCCAAGCTCGTTGTACTGATTGGAGGTATTATTTTACCCAAGCTGCTCATTGTTTGACTGTTCCCATCCACAGCTTTTTAAATTAAAATAATCATGCCACTACTTCTGAGTCATCTGGATGAATTGAAACCAGAGCCCTGAGTGGACTGAATCCACTGGCCATGCTGACAGCAAGTGTAGAAGGGAAGTGTCCCCCTGCAAAATGGGGATGGCAACAGCTCCCAGCAAAGAGTAGGCAACAAAGAGCCAGAAATGCGATAGCACACTCAGTCTGTAAGGCCGCTGTGTAAAAATGCCAAAAGCTTATTTTAGGATGGTATGCTGCTATGGTTCCTATAGAACAGGAATGTTTTTCTAGGGAAAACAGGTTTAAAGTATTCCCTAGACAGTACTGTGAAAGGATATGTTCAAAAAGCCTGCATGTAATGAATATGCAAGAGGTTGTGCAGGCACATTAACTTTGACTGGTTTCACAGTCTCTATGTATCATGAAGATAGCTTTTATATGGCATATATATATATGTATATATATAATATTTAACAGAATCCAACGTTTTTTCTATATGAAAGAGCATAAAAAATCTTGACTTCTTGTGATGATAAATTGCAAAAATACCCTCAGAACTAATGTATTTAAATTGACTGACATAAAATGGAGGCTTTTTTTTTTAAGGCTCTGAACACTTTCAGCAATACAGACACTTTAATTCATGCTCTGTGCTTAACTAATGGCAGCTGTATTCTCCAAAATTGTACATTTGGTCCTGTCCTCCCACATGCTCTAACAGCTAACCAACAAAAGCTCTTGAGAGTTTAAAAAAAATCTTTCTGAGCTCAGGGCAAAGGATGTTTTTACACTGATACTATGCTACAGGCCTTTTATAAATCAGTTTATCAAAGCAAAGATAAAGATGCAAATCTAAATTTTTAACTCTAACTACGCATGTGGTAATTATAAATAAACTGATGGACAACAGCTGAGTGTTCATTACGTACTAAGTATTAGCTCTGCAAATGTCTCATTTACATTGCTTTTAACATTCAGATATCAAAATAAATCATTAAAACAACCATTGGCATTTTTAATTAGTGACAGATGATTTTAATGAAGCCTTAATATTCTAGAGAACTGATACTTAATATTACTGATGCTAACTGATGAACGAGGGAGAAGTTTCACTGACCACAGTTTTATTTATACAATTACAAATATACAAGTTTAAATAGCTAGGTTTGAAAATAGTGTGCCTAATTTAAGCATACTTTTTTGGCAGTGTCATGTTTAGGACAAGGTATTGCTCAGAAGATAGATGTTTTAAAAAAATGTTAACAATTGGCACAAATGACCATAACAAAGGAAGAGGAAAAAATCACCCCTTTTTCCAGAGGAAGCATTTATGTAGGAATTATATTATCAGCAGTACTTACTGTGTAAGGACATGTATTGACACATGTTGTCTTACAGTCATGGTACTAAAAAATTCCAAGAAACCAGCTTGCAATGCAAATTGAAAAAAAAAATATGTTGAAAACTGTATTGGGTCTGGCTGAGCTGGAGTTCATTTCCCCACAGTGCTGTGCTTTGCATTGGTAGCTAGAAGGGTGTTGATAACACACCAGTGTTTTGGCTACTACTGAGCACAGCATCAGCACTGTAACATTCCTTCTGGGAGGGGACACAACTAGGACAGCTGACCCAAACTGGCCAAAGGGATATTCCATACCATATGACGTCAGCTCAGATATACAAGCCAAGGCAAGGAGCAGGAAGGCAGGCATTCAATGGCTGCCTGCTAGGGAGCAATTACATGTGCTGAAACCCTGCTGCTCGGGAGTGGCTGACCATCATTGCTGATGGGAAGTAGAGAATAAACTGTGTTATCTTTTGCTCCACTTTTGCCCATGCAAGCTTTTGCTTTTCTTCTGCTTTTAATAAACTGCCTTATCCCAGTCCACGAGTTTTTTTCCATCTTACTCTCTCCCCTGTCCAGCTGGGAGGGGGAGAGATAGAGAGGCTGAGTGGGTACCTGTCATGCAGCCAAGGTCAACCCACCACAAAAACTAAAACAAACCAAAACAAAAACCAAACCAAACCAAAAAAAGGCAAACAAAAACCACACCAAACAAACAAACCTCCAAAAAACCCCCAACAACCCAAACAATAAACTTCCAGACCAAACCAAATAACATTTGGCTCTCTGTATTTTAGATTTACAAGGGTTTCCCCTCCACATTAATGCATGGTATAGTCTTCAGCTATGTAGCAGCCCCTTGTTACTGTGTGACCCCTTGTGCCAGAAACAGGTAGTCACTGTATCATAGGCAGACTACGGTGGCTGACTCATCCTTCCTTGATGTTCACAGGGGTTCTGTGACTGTGCAGAGCATGCACAGTGGATTTTATGCTTTTATCACTTGCACCATCCACGAAAATCTGACTGGTCACTCTGATGACCAGTCTTTGACTACCAATCTGTATTTAGTTTAAGAAGAGTTCGAGGGTTGTCCCTGCACCAGGGCCATTAGCTCTGCCAATGCCTGATGCTATTGGATAATCCAAATACTAGATTGTGGTCATCCTTGAGCCATTGGAACACCTATTTGCTGTTTACAACTGGACTGTTGTTGTTTTCCTCTTTGTTAAACACTGCATTCAACTCTTGGTCTTTTGGCCAAGGGAATATTTTTATAGTCTTTAGGATCAGGATTAGGATCTATGCTGCCAAATGCAGAGGATATGATGTTTTTGCTGAGTATCAGCACTAAGAGAAGCATCAGCCCAATGTAACTTTGTGACAACAAAGTATGATAGGAACAAAAATTTCATCGTCAAAGGGCTTTCATATGTCAGATGATCACACAGAAAGATTTTGGGAGCTGGAAGTCAAGTCTATGCAAACTCCAGACATTTGGTAGCCTTGCTCACAGTCAAGGGTGTCTTGATTTACCCTCAAATTCTACTGCAGTGCTGCAGCTTGCCATGTGCTGTGGGAGGCAAAGTCAGTCACTCTAAAAGAGAAGTCTCTTGGTGTCATAAATGTCCTCCCCACTTTGAGCTGCAGTGTCCTCTAGCACCTTAACCCCAAGTGGTGGAGGTGTAGCTGAGAGAGGAAACAATTCTGCACATGTAAGGGCATGATGCAGAACTAACTGCAGAGTTTCAACTTCTTTTGAACTTTACTCAGTGTGAGACATCGAAATGTTAGTGGTTAATGACTCAGACAGTTGGCCATTTGCAAAAGCAAGAGGGTGCTTTGCTGAGGCCAGGTTTGCACCCTACAACCTCCTAAGGGGAGGAGGAGATGTTTCTACGTGTGGTGGTGAAACCTCTGGTCCACACAAGACAGAGCGGGTGAGCACTCATCACCAGAGCATGACCATGGCAAACCAAGATTTGTTTAGCAACAAGCTGGGTTTTGAGCCAGATAAGGCAGAAGGCTAATAAGAAGCAGTCCTGCTAGGTGGGATAATGCTTTTTATCATGCCAATTTCCTCTCTCACACAACTGACTCAGTTGTAAAACTCCCCACCCTCCAGGGAAGTATCAGGACATTCACATGTAGGCCTGAAGGTATTCATCCCTTCTGATGGGGCATAACTGGCTAAACTACGCTAATGTGAGAGGCAGCTGTCATGTCTTAGAAATTGTCATAAACCATCAAAGACTCTCAAAGTGTCCCCAGACTCATTTCTGGAGCCTTCCACCAGAGGACTGCCCATGATCCACAGTGTTGTAACAGATCCACAGCATTGCATCAGTGTAAGACTCTCCCCTCACCAGGGGAGGTACCTGGGCGTTCCCACATAAACCTGAATGTGTATTAACCCATTGAAATCTATGTTTCACAGGCTTCCCCCACACCTGACAGATCAAGACTGCAACCATCCCTTCAACCAGCGGACACTGAAATTGCAACAATTGTCTCGTTGCTGGATCCATGGGTGGTGGTATCTTTGCACTATGTGCACTTACCCTTTATTTTTCTTTCTTTTCTTTATGTATCCTCTTATGGGATATCTTTATACTTTTATATACTTATATTACTACAGATAATAATAATAAAAACAGCTACATATCTCCTTTCCATTTCAACCAAATTGTTCTAAAATAAACCCTACACATATAGATATATGTGTGTATATATGTGTGTGTGTGTGTGTGTGTGTGTGTGTGTATAAACACCAGTCATTCAGTGTTTTTTTCATTCTAATCCACCGGAAGGGATCCATTTACAAGAATCTCAGTTACCCTTCAGGAGTGGGTTGTAACACTGATTATGTAGTTTTAACAACTGTAAATATGGGAATCCAATTCCCTTCCCCAACTGTGTCATTTTTCTAGCATCATTTCAATAAAAGGCTGCTGAAATCAGGACTTGGATTTAAAACCAAGAGTAGTCTGTGATGAATCTAACATATGGTTTTTAACTGCAAACAATTACTAGGACTGAGCTGGTGAAGAGAGACATGGGACTAAGCCGGGCAAGAGAGGAAAGTAGATAGAAATTAATAGCAAGGAACTAGGAAAAAGCAGAAGGAAAAAAAGAGCCTGAGATGAGGAAATATGTTGGAAACAGAAGAATCATTTCTGGAAGAGATGGGTGTATTGAAAGTGAACTCATAGACAGCAGCAGCACAATGGGGAAAGAAGATATGGAGAAAAAGAGGGAAATTAATAATGTATTGCTCCATTGCACTTCAGTTCTAAAGTGGATTTTGGAATTATTACTTGAATCTTAAAGTTTTCCAACTGAATTGGAATCAAGCTGTTGCTTCATCCTTCACATCCTATTAGGCAGTTCTTAGATCATAGCTTATTTATAGGTACTCATAATCTCTTATCCTGACTATGGTGGCTTTGCTACAGCTTGGCCTCCTTGAGCCTTAAATATCTTCCCTCCAGCACAGACTAAATGCAGCCACCTCTGCATCCATCTGCAGCTGCTTCCCTTTTCATCCTATCAGTTTGAGTTTTCCCTTCTAGAACCTTTCAAACAATTTATTTGTTTACCTTACATTTTTTTTGCATCATGCCATTGATGGTGTTTACAAGGAAGGCTTACATGTACGATGCCTCTCACATTTTATATTGTTTCCTGCCAATCTCAGGCATCAAGATGCAGCCTATTGTAAACTGCCTCCTTTCAATTACTGTTCATGAATTTTATGCTTTTTAGGACAAGTTTTTCAGTTTCTCCACTGGTTGGAAAATGCCTACCACATGGGTACAAGAAAACCATTTCAGAAAGTGCTGAAAGTCATCATGAGTAATGGTCATGATAAGCAAGCCTTGACTTACAGCCTGGCTTGCTAAGCTTTTGCTTTAGGCTACTGAGTTTTCTCAATCTATCCATGAAAAGTAAATGGAAAAGTAGCACAAAGGTCATCTGATTTACAACTGAATGAGTTTTGAGACTGAGAAGAGACAGTTTGACTGCCCACCTCTTAGCCACCTCTTGCCCACCTTTGGCCCTTCCACTGCCTTTACCTCTCAAACTCCAGCACTGAGAGGTTTAAATTTTTGCACATTTAATTACTTCACAGCTTGAGGCAAAGGAAACTTTGCTGCCTTCATCTACAAGTACTGTATAATGCAGGGAACTAGCAAGAGGTAGTGACACTGATGTGTGTGTCTTCCAACGTGCTATCTAACGAAAGAAAGACTGCCAGTGCAACAATTCACCACTTCTGTAATTAGCAGATTTCTGTGTCCTAATATCTTTGGTGAGCCAAAACAGTTGACATCAGACACAATTCGTGCCACCAGTCCTACATCTGTTCACAAAGCAAACGGCAGGTCCTCTCCATCACACTCCTCGCCAAGAAAGGAAGAGCTGATCGCGCTCAGTGAAAAATTGAATTACAGTCACAGCAGAAGCCCTGCTGTAATATCATTTGTTTCTCATTGCATAAAATTATTCCATTCTTTGCTTAAAAGTTATTGTTTGGCTTCAGTGATCCAGCAGTCACAAGATATTTAAAGTAGGCATTTTAAAAATAATAATCAGATAAAAATGATAACATGGGAAAATATGATTAATATATCATTTTAGCCTTCACCAGACTGTTAAGCAATTGCATGACCATGCTGCCTAGTGCTCCCATGCTGACCACAAATCATATGAGACCTGGGACTGGAAGGCCATATGATGCCTACTCCCAGTCCTCAACACTTGCCTTTTCCTCAATATCAAAGGGAATTAATGAAGGTTATGCCACCTAAGAACATGCTTCTGCCTTCTCTACACAGTAATCAGCTCTGGAGAGCCATCCCTGGGTAGAACTGCCACTGGGTAATGAGACATTGCCAGTGCTGATAGGACCATATACTCAACTTCTACACCAGGAACAACCATCATTATATATTAGCCTTTTTGTTTTGTTTGTTTCTGAGTGCACAGACAGCAGAACCAAATGCATACCATTAGGTGCATAAAGAATGTTTTCCTCTCTGCATATAAATGTCAGCATCTGTATCTTTTTCTTTAGCTATTGCCACAACTTTATTGGCCACTTAGCTCAGGCAATGAGTGGGCAGGCACTGAAGTTATTTGATTTTGGAACAGTCCTAAGGTATTTTACAGTTCTGTAAGCACTTACAGTTTAAGAAATATTTGCCCAAAACTTCCAATCAAGGATGGACCCATCTGCTCTTTGCAGTTTTAAGTAGGGAAACCAAAATGCACTAGTGTGACCACTTCCCCTGCCACATCCAACACAGTCCAGTGTGGGCACAAAACCTCAGAGGAGGAAAGCATTCTCTCCTCCTGCCAGGAGATGACTCCCATATAAAACCAAAGAGCAGATACTTTCAATTCAGCAAAACAGGGCAACTCTGCCAAAGAGTAGCAAAAGAAAAACCTCTGTCTTTTATATCACAGCAAAGACGCATCTGTCCCTCTTAGAATAGCCCTATCCACAGAGACATGTGCTTTTTACTGTCCTTTTTGAGGTACCTGTACCCAAAATGCAAAAATCTCATTATCCTTCTCTCTCCATCTTGGCCTGAAAATGTATGCTTAGTGTGTCCTGTTCTTCTTTCACATCTTAAAAGGTCCAGATGCTGTGTTACTCCCCATCCTCTGGGTTTGCGTTCTCTTCCTTACAGAGGCTGCTGCATGGCCATGGCAGCTGTAACACATCTTCTCTGATGGGCAGTTTACAGGAATGGGCAAAGATCAGGCACAGAAGTGGCGCTGATGTTCATGTCCCATTTTTCATTGCCCTATCCTGCCAGTTTGAGCCTGTACTTAGAGCCATGAAGAAGTCTCCCAGAAGCAAATCTTCACTCTCTTCTTTCTCCCAAAAGGTTGGAAAAGAGAAGAGGAAAGACTCTACATTAGAAGTCAGGCTCCTGCCAGATCACTGCTCACAGTCCTTTGTCAAGGCTGGGCTCATTTCTCTGCAGGCCTTGTCCCAGGAGAATTGCCTAGAGAAGATTCCTGGCCACAGGTGCAACACCGGGGTGCCTGGCAGATACAGCTGTCTCTCTGAAGGCACCATGCTAATGGACTACCCTGCTGTCTGTCTGTATGTCTCTCTGTCTGTCTAACATGTTTGACCTGCTACTATGTGGCCAGAGAACCCGTGGCTCCTTCATGTGGCCTTGGAGAGCAAAATGGGTGAGGGGTGGAGAATGTGGTGGTTTGAAAAACCTTTTCTCTGAGGTAGTAATGGTTTGCCCCACTGATAATACTGGACCGATCAATAGTCCACATGCACCCTACGGAAATTACATACCCACAGAAACGGAAGAGTACGACAGATTAGTGGGACGGGGGAGACCTCCAGGCCCTTGGGTGCCAGCCCATTACCTGGAAGGTGAATGCTCTTCCCCCCTGCCCCCACCACGTGGCCCGATGACCCCGTAAGAAGCTCACAGACCACCAGGGAGGGACGGACGAAAGAGGAAGTTTATTGTGGGGTAGGGGTTTATAAGGCTTTTAGGAGGGTCAAAAGGGGACCAATCACAAGTTCAGGGGCATACAGAAAAAACCAATCAGGTAAAGAGTCAACAACCAATAGGAAGGGGTTAACAAAGGCCAATGAGAAACACCTCAGGACATCTTCCCAGGACACTGTATGGGAGACAAGTCCCTCACAGGGGGTGTCGGGAAGAAGGGGCAATGACTCTGCAGAAAAGCAAGAGCCATTTTAAAACGTGTTTAAAACACATTAAAAACTTCTGTTTCTATAACATTTGAGCTGTTTTTCTTTTTCTTCACTAGTCCATCTCTGACAGGACTTCTTCCATCCTGCATATGGCAAATCCATTGCCACAGAAGAGAAGGTAGGGAAGATAGTTTAGAAGGTAGGTAGTCATGATCTGAGCCAGGAGGAAGCAGGGGGCCAGTGAGCCCCTCTGGGGGCCAAGGGCCCCTAGCCCCCGGCTGAGGCTATGGGAGACCCAGTATAGTGTCAAAGCTGGACCAGGTCCCATAATCAAGAGCTGGAAAAGCTTCCTTACTGTCAGCAGCTGCAGAAGACATTGAAAGCAGCAGAGGAGCAGTCCTGAACAGAGACAGCGATGGTTAAAAGCCAAAAGATAGCCAGTAGCAACGAGATAACGTGAAGCCAGCTGAAAGACGCAGAGATGTTCCTGCAGGAGGGAGAGCTGGCAACAAAACAGAGGAAAACTCAACAGAGCTGGTTTGGAGTAAGACTGTATTACTTTCCCAAAACCCAGAGACTTCTTGAAGAGGGACGGACTTCCAAACCCTTAGGGACAGCAACAGCTAGAGAGAGGGAGAAAGGAGCTGAAAAAAATCCAGAGTCGTCCTGAGAGCTGAGCCAGGACGGAATGCAGAGGAGGTGGCCGTGCCCTCTGCTGCTGCTGCTACTGCTGCTGCTTCTATCATGCTGGCAAGCTGAGACAGAGCAAAGAGCTTTGGTAAGACTGAACTGAAAGCTGCCTTCAATGTTCTAACCCAAGAGGAGTGAAGACCTACAAGAAAATCCCCCGAAGGCTCGGGCTCAGGGTTGGAATTTCCACAAAGTAAGAACCAAAATCCTGACTGCCATACTTAAATCTGCTGCCTTGGAAAATGAAGGACACTAACCAGTGCCACAAAAAACTGAAATGAAGGAACTGTGGCCTGAGAAGTGACAGAAAGACTTTTCTTTTTTCTTCTTGGACTTTTATAGAAGAAAAGGAGAAATTTAAGTTAATGTAAATATATATGTGGGTGTAAATAAACCTTTTTAAATATTTTCCCCTTCCCCCAATAACGAATGGTTGTGTTTTATCTGAAAACTCTCCACATGAGGTGAAAAAGATATCAAGTCCATACCATCACTAAACCCTCTCACAGGGGCAAACTGTGGGAGGGGGACTTGAACTTAAAAATTAGATTCTTGGGAGTTTCAAACCACCACACACCTCCATCCCAAAGTTACCTGCCTCCAAGGTATGACCACCCCCTGCTGGGCATGCACTCTATATTTTTTTTGACTGAGTCTTTAAAAGCACAGCAAGAGAATTTTACAGTAACAAAGGTATTTATGACTAAAGTTACCCAAGCTCCAACTAAACATAAAGGAACAGTATAAAAATAAGTTGAGAATGGAGGAAAAGTTAGGGAAGACTCCATTGTAACTGTTGGGATCAGTTGACAGGCTGAACCTGTCTTCTCCCCCATATGGGCACCTATTTAGGTGAGAAATAGACTCTATGCGTGCTGAACACTTTTAAAGCTTGTTTGTATACGGCTTTGATTATGTTTTTGCAGCCAGATACTCTCATTGGCAACCCTCAAACCTTAAGCTGTCACAATTTTCTATTAATAAAGGGTGTTATTCTGTTAACTATTCATGTGAGTCCTTCAGGGTGCTAACAGTTGCCAGCAGTGGGGAGCATACTTGAATAAAGTGGGAAGACCCTCTGAGGGGTCTCCCTTATGCTGTTGGCATATTTCCCTAAATAAGTCAGTCAAACCACCCTCCAATCCAACAGGACTGTTCAGTAAGGGGTCCCCATAACAGGACGGACTGGTCGGGTACAAGGGTCTTGGCTTTCCCGGGGTACTGGCAGACAAATAAAACATTAAGAGTCAAGGAAAACTCCCCACACTAAGGGAGGACATTTCCCCTTCTGATGTGACACAAGGGTAAATCTGGTGAGCTGCTCCAGACTAAAGATTTGTTTTAGGGGAATAAGGATGTTCCACATTGGAGTTTTATTTCTAAGTGAAATAGTTTCCTAATCTGTGTGTACCAGGCCTGGGACAGATTCACTGCAATAGAACCATCGCTTGTGGGAAAACAGTGCTGATCCTCACCACCTTTGCTGCTGTTACAGCAGAAGTGAGAAGGTGAGAGCTGCTCACTGCAGCAGTGCCTGACACAGCTTCGGGAACATGGTGCCTTGTGCGTGGTGGCACAGAGCAAGGATGAGGGCAGGGTACGTCAGTGGGCAGCAGGCAGGCAAACCAGAATCCAAGCTGGAATCCTATCAGCTGTGACCACCTGCAGTTGCTGCAAAACTATCTGCCTGCCTCCAGACTTTTCCTCGCAGACAGACCAAGATGTAGGCAGTGTGGATGACTGTGGACTAGAACTCCTGTGGGAAATTCAGTCCAACAGTATGAACACATCCTCTCAGTACATATTGCCACTGACAGTGTTAAGAGAACTAAAGTAATTTTTGTTTTTCAAGAGTCAGGTTATAGATATCTGTAGTTAGGAACCTTAGCCACAAAGCATCAAAACATTATCAACAAGATCATATGAGAAAGGATTGAAATTCTGATATATGGGTTTCGTGCCTAAATATTGCAAGTTTTCTTCCTCTCTTGGATGAAGTTTTGTGAGCAGAATCTTTGCTGAAAGGAACCTCAAGTATTTTTCCATCAATGACACATAGTATCAGTGCATATGTTCCTGTTTGAATTGTGAAACAGAGAAAATGGAATGTGAGACAGCTATGATGAGGTTATTAGTAAATTAGCATTTTCCTACTGGAGTGTGAAGAAGGAGGTGAGAAGCTTTGTTAATTCACAATCTCCCACAGGGAATGGGAGCTGTGGTCAGTTCACTACACATTGTCTCTGCCCATGTTTCCTCCTCAGGGAGAGGTCTCCTTACACTCTTTCCCTGCACCAGTATGGAATTCCTTCCATGGGAAACAGTCCTCCATGAACTTCTCCAAAGTGGATCCTTCCCACAGGCTGCAGTTCTTTGCAAACTGCTTCAGCATGGGTCCCTTCCATAGGCTGCATTTCTTCAGGAACAGACTGCTCCAGTGTGGATCCCCCATGGGGTCACAAGTCCTGCCAGAAAACCTTCCCCAGTGTGGGCTCCTCTTTCCATGAGGCCACAAGTCCAGTCAGAAACCTGCTCCAGCATGAGTGTCTCACAGGGTCACAGGCTTCTTCTGGCTCTGTCTGTAGTTGCACAGTTTTTTTCCCCTTCTGAAATATGATACCTCAGAGGCACTGCCACTGTCACTGATGGGCTTGGCCTTGGCCGAGGCAGGTCCATCTTGGCTCCATTGGACGTGGGGGAAGCTTCTAGCAACTTCTCGCAGAAGACTACCCTGTAGCCCTCCCTTTCCAAAACCTTGCCATGGAAACCCAATACAAAGTCTTAAAAAAACTATTCCTTTTTCTTGCAACTTAACATTTTGCAATGCTGCTTAACATTCAGCTACAGTAAGTGAAAGCCAGTGCTGGCTACTGTGCTGTACTTCTTATTAAAGCTAACAGAGCATTACAGAAAAAGATTTATGGTTACTAGCGAGGAGGGAGGGAATGTTTTCAACAAGAGGAAAAAGAAAATAATTCACAGTGCAAATGTTACTTTTATTGAGTTTTCATACACTGTTATTTATTTACCTATGACCCAAAACAGAAAAAATGTGATTCTAAAGAAAAGGAACTTTTTCATTAACAAAATGTACTTACATGTAATCAAATGAACAATACACATCACAAATGAAGTTTTATATTACTGAACACTTGGCTCAAGATTGAAGGCACATCCATAGATTTAAACACTAAAAGCATAAACTGCTGAAGTTACAGGGAGTAATTTCCCTGCAGCTGGTGAAGTTGCTCAGTGTTCACATCTGTATGAGGGAGATCTTTTGTTCCTATTAAATCTCCATGCATTCAGGTGATATTGTACTCTTTTGACTGTTGTACAGTAGTTTGCTTAATCTTGGCACAAAGCACAAGGACATGTGAGCTTATTGAATAATAATCTTTCCTCAATGATGTATTCTGAGTTTAGGACTTTATCAAAAAAGCATATGTACATATATGTACATAGCATCTACTAAGTTCCCCATCTTCTAAGTTCCCCAGGCTAATTGTGTTTTGAGGTGTTACAAAAGACAAGTCTTATCCTTTTGCATAATGACATTTAGCTATGGAGGGACAATTTGTGGTTTGTGAGCTGGAGGAAGTAAGTTGATAATGAGCCTAGCCAGCCACTGCTCAACTGGAATGTCTCCTGATTCTTCACTCTTCTCTGCCAACACAGGCTTTCGAATACCTCCCCTTTAAAAACAGTCAGGACCTGTATATGCCTTCCACAGTGATGCAAAGATAAATAAAGTTTAGTAAGAGATAAGCCTCCGCCTATTTATTTGCCAATTTCCTGTTTCTTAGGAGTGATTTTCCCATATCATCTCTATTTGGACTTTGCTTTGTAACCTGAAGAGGCATGAAAGAAATCTGCTGTAGAAAGGGAGACTATCTCTAGTGTTTATGCTTTTCACATGCTGGCAGTAAAAAAGGAACCTCTCAGAATGGTGGCAGTGAGCACTGGGGATAAGGCTGAAGAAGAAATAAGTTGTGTAATGTTCCAGAATAGGCTTGAAAAGATTCTTTCAGTAACTTTTCTACCATGCTCAAAGCTTTATCTTGTTGGTTTTTTACTCAAGAGCTTAGCCAGTATTCAGAGCTGCACTCAATTAGTCTCCTGGTTAGGGAAATTGATTTTTACAATAAGGTCTTTCTTTAGAGAAATTCAGTTTATTTACAAAGAAATCTACACAGCGTCCTGCCTCTGTGGACATACTAAGACCAAACAGCTGCATCCAGTTTACTTCCTCACATTTTCCAAGCTGTCCTTTCCAGTGAGTTTCACTTTAGGAGGTCAGTATGCTCCTTGGCTGCCAACGTGGGTCTTTGGGATGATGGCTCTGCTCTCCTGTCCTTCTTCCCTTTGGCCTTGGATCAATGACGTACATACCTGCTGTCAGTCTGTCTGCTGGTCCATGTGGTTTAGCCATGCTCTGGCCCTGCCATCCTGCCATCTGGTCTTGGGAATATTTTTTTCTTTTTGTGCATATTATGGCTAGCACCTGCAGAAAGCAAAAGAAAAGTTTGATACTGCATGTTCCAGTTGATGTGTTTATTGAATTTCTTCATATATGTTTACGCTCACATTACACAAGATATCCCCTCAAAATGAAAAGGGAGACCCTTGGCATATGTGGATTTAGAAAAGAATATGAATACCAAGTTTGGGAAGAAATGTGCATGTTCCAGTGTCAGAGGTGAAGTTTTGTTATGGACCATCACTGCTAACAGCTCTGAATTCCCCAGCATACAAAATATACAAAATAAAAGTGAGGGCTATTTAATTTTATGCAAAAGACTTATATATCCAGATTTATAAAAAGCGTAATTGGATCATTTAAAAGAAAATACTGAAAAGTTTATAGCAAGTGTGAATGTGAATTTCCCTAGGGAAGCAAAGAGACTTCTGCTTGTCAGTATTATGGAAAACTTCAACTTTTTCCTGCAGGGAGTGCATGACACACAAGCTGAATGTTTTCGTAACTGTAACAACAAAATATGATGGTGTTTAATTTTCTTCCGTTTGTAATGAGATTTGTTGATTGTTTAGCCTTAAATTCTTTTATAAAATGTTGCCTGTTACACTGGAAAAAAAGTCACACCTGCTTTCCTTGTACTCAGATCAATGAAGAACAACATTTGAGGAAATGCTACATCAGATATATTATCAGTACTCTTCAAATGTATAAAATAGAGGATGACTGATCTGCTATTTAGGTGCTCTGTAGAGCTAGCAATATAATCCCTAAGTACACTATGCAAACTGAATATTTACTAGAAAGACACAGTTTAAGAGGTTTTCATTTGGATACCATTAGAGTCTACTGAAATTAAGAAATGGGCAATTATTTATTTCCACAATTTTGTATCACCTGATTACTGTACTATCTTCTGTATTCCACCAGTGAGCAGCTACAGCAGCATTTTGGGGTTGTTGTTTTGTGCTGGTTTAAAGGTAAACCAGCAGCAGAAATGAACTCAACTCAAAAGAGAGATTATAAGTCAGAATAACAATTTAATAAAATAATACAATAAGTATGATTATACAGACAAACAATTTGTTTTAACCCACAAAACCCAAATGTATAACCCAGCACCCTGGGGTATGAACAGAGTGGTGTTCTTTGGGCCCTCTGAGTCCAAAGTAAAGGGAGAGGGGAAAACCTGCTGGTGAGAGTGCTGTTGCAGTCTGGTCAAGAGTGGTGGTTGCAGTCTGGTTGAGAGTGGTGGTCTGCAGTCTTCCTCTGGATCCCACGAGTGGTTAAAAAAGTCCCAAGACTCCAAGATTATATATCCTCCAGTTCAGGCAGGAATGCTCAGTACCTCCCTCAGGGCAGGGGTGGGGTTCCTTAATGGGCATGAGGACAAGAGCACCCTCCTATCTCGCAGGCCTCTTAACACTCAGTTTATAGCCTGAGGAGTCAGGCTCTATGGGCAGATGGTGTAAATGGTTCATTGATAACAGTTTCTGGGAAATGGCATGGAAGGCTATAGAATACACAGTTTTGGGTTACACCCATATCATGATGAACTGGTCCCAGCTGTTCTAACTAGGACATGTTTTGGTTGGGTTTTTTTAAGAATTATGACAGTAGATAAAAAGATAACTGGCTTATCAAACAGATTTTTTACTTTTTTTTAATTTACTGGTCTTTGATGATGTCTTGTTTCAAACAGTATTTTCCTCATTAAGACACTGTGCGATCACTTTGTATTTCTGCAACAGCTGACTTTTTTTGATTTGTCAATAATTACTCTTTAAAGGACTGTTTGCTGAGCAAGCTAAATAAACATAGATAGTCATTGCACCTGTGGAAAAACTCAGAGGTCCTGTAGGATAATCAGTACAAGCTACTCTTCTGAATTAAAAGTGGACAGAGGAAGATTCTTAGAAGTTAAGCTACTTTGGAGAGAATGAAATATGGGTCAGATAAGCCAGCAGATGAATGACTGGCAGTGTAATGCTGTGAAAGTGAAATGTGACTGCAAATTCCCTTACCCCTGCAGCTGCTCATTGCTAGCTCTGCTCAGACCTTGGTAAAAGAGCATGTACAGTCAAGCTGGAGATGTACAGGTATGGGCTTAGACCTTTGTCCTGGCAGCCTCTGTACATTGGCATCATTACAGAACTCCTTTCAGTAGCCAAATCCCTGTGTAGTAGCCACACAGCATACATGCCTGATTCCAGATATATTTCACCTCCTGCATACACATCCACTGCAGTTTTTTTCATAAGGAAGCACTGGAGTTATCTGGCAGGATCTTTCCATTTCACCCCAGGAGAAAAGTGCACCACCCTGCACACATTCACTTCTGCCCCAAGGGAGCAGCAGAGCAACCATGGGTGACAGTCCCCCACAAGATACTCAGAGTACAACAATAAATGCAGTGTAAAAATGTTATGCTGAATAAAACAGTACTAAATGCTGTCTGCTCCCACAGGAGCTCATGGGTCTTTTGTTGTTTACTTCAAATTCATGTAGAATTCCACCCATACTATTCCAAGCTAATTAGAAAGTTTTCTAGAAAAGTACTGTCAAATTTGGAATAAAGTATTTTTTCTTTTTTATAATGAAGGCTCTATATTTAACTAGGCAAGTTTGGATTTTACTGTTTGTCATTGTAATGTTTCACTAGAGAGGGATCTCAAACTCATGTTACTCTTTACTATGGAATTGCTCCTCTCTCCATGACTCCTAAAGTATCACAACAGATAAATGTATAGATGCCTCTAATAGCTATCTGATCAAATTCTGACCTAAAATACTGTGTCATATGCCTTTGCATCTGCATTCTTTGACTTGTTATTAGTCCTCGCTGCTGTGGATACTTATAGATTTTCTTATTTATTACCTTAATTAAATTTACTATTGTTCGAGATATGTTTAGCAAATTGTAATTACTACCATTTCTTTATATATAACAAAAAAATTAATCCATCTTTTCATTTCCAATTCCTTAGACATGATTCTGGCTCTCCCTTAACTTACAAAATATAATTACAAGTTATACAGTAATTTTATTAGTGAATACCCTGAAGACTACAAGGATGCATATCTTCCAGACTGGCTCATCTTTATATATTCTGTTTCTTCATGTATTCCCTTACCTGCCAGATCACCAGATATAGTGACATAATCTTCATTACTTAATTATAATTATTAGTCAAGGGGTTTCTACCCCACACATATGGCTTTTGAGCAGTCTGTTGAACAGATTAGCAACAGGTTTAAAAAATAAACCATTTGATGCTGGGAATATTGTCTGCTAGACACCTAAGAAGAACACTAGGAGAATAAATACCCATTTATTCTTTGGAGAGTGCCATGTAATGAACAAGAACAAAGACAGAACATAGGCTGTACGTGCATCCATTGCTAAAATTGATTCACTTGTGAATGCACTGCACTTTAAAGTACTTTTTCTCTCAACATATTAATTATGCACATATATATAAGCATATAAAAAAATGTTTGTACATTCCTTATGTGGCTTGGGGCATTTTTTGGAGGAAGAAAATAAAGCCAGAGGAGGGGTGGAGAGACTTGATATTCCAATGAAATCTAATTTGCAAGCAATTTGCAGCTATAAATTTCACTTGAAAGACTTCCAGGTGTTTGGTGCACGTTTGGTGAAACTTAATGGCTGCAGTAAAATTAATCAGAGGCCTTATCTTTACATCTCTACTCTGTGAATTTCTACTTCATGGATCCACCTTTTGCTTTTGCACTGTTCTTGTGTTTTTAAAAGAAGGTAGATGAATAGGCTGAGTTACAGTAAGGGCCTGCTGAATTTCCAAACGTACATTTCATGAATTATAATTGTCTTTTACAAACACAGTTTTTTAATTTAGTTTACTAAACACATTGTAGCATACTCAGATCAGAATCCTTGAACTATGGGCACTGTACATTTATGCAATGAGACATCCACCATTAAAATCTTCCCAGTTTAAAGGAAATGGTGGGCAAAGGGGTATTACCTCATTCTTTACTTTTGAAACTCAGACTCAGAAAGGCCTTGTTTTTTCACAAGTGAGGATAACTGGAGCAGAGTTAAAAAGTTATCTCTTGATTTAATGCCAGTTTGTGCCAGCTCCCATGGAAGTCCTGTCAGCAGCACTCCAATCTTCTATTACTCTTGACCTTCCTTTTTTTCTTTCCTGGCAAAGCCTAAATGTCACAAATTGTCACAGGCCTAAGCAGATCTTACAGCTAGGCTGGATTATCCTATGTAGAATTGTCTGTACTGAAAGTGATACTTTAGTCTAGGTCTGTTTAATGGGTAGTCAAAGCAGTCAGCAAAGTGAAATAAATGTGATACGTTCCACTTCTCTGCGCCACTAGTTAAAAGAGCAAGAAATGAGTAACTAAAGAGCAGAGCTTTAGAGTCCACAGAAAATTTGCAGCAATATGTGAAGCTTTCAGTGACCTTTCCTTTGTCAAGGACACTTTAATCTTTAGAGCAACAAGTGCCATGTCTGTACTGAGCCTGGCCAGGAAAAGCCAGCATGTTTGCTGCAAACAGCCAAAGAGCAGCCACGTTGGAGCTTGTCTTGATAGGTTTCTTGATGCCTCACATTGCTAGAATGAAGTTTTATAGTTCTGTCCCTATTTTCAGCAGGTTTTATCTCCTCCTACAGGAAGAAATTACCAGACCAAGACAGGGATTTGTTCCTGCACTTTATGTCCACATTCAGGCTAGGAAGTTGAAGTCTTCCAAGGAAGCAACCAAGTGAGTTTTATCTTCTCCTTGGTGTCTACAGCACCTGCTCTAGAAAGCTTTATCTGTGTAGGGGATTTAGAGATTAACAGCATGGCCACAGACTATACTGTCTCTGGACACACAGATTAAGTGTAAGGAAATATTGGCTTCCCCTCAATTTTTATCTGTCCAGCTCTAGATCTGTGATGAATAAGGAGGTGGGGGAGGGCACACAATGAACTAAAAGGAGAGACAGGTGCTGCAGTGTCAGCTAGCTGGCTTTCTGTGACACAGGTCAGTCATCAGGGACAGGATTGCAGATAGTGATGGAGGGTTTATTACTGGCAGAGCCTGTGTCTTTACCCTTTGGCCCTGGACAGTCATGAATAAACAAGTAACTGTGAAAAATAACAAAATGCCTTCCTGAATTTTAAGAGCCTCACATGCTAGTTCAGATGAAAATGATCCCAGCTGCCAGCATTTCCAGGAGTCCCAGATATCTCCTGCAATGCAATTATGCAGACTCAGTAGAAAACTATTCTGCACATTTGGAGCTAAAGGACAATATAATAAATGACTGCAGTGAAGTACATTGCTATTGCATCAGATTGCATCTGAATCCACTACTACTGGGTTTTCTGGTGCTGGAAATCTGCCCTTCAGGATCTCATTGTCCTCATGTTTGTTTGCTTACATCCTCCTTGATACTGCAATACCAGTGCGAGTCCAAGGTAGATTAGGAGCAGCTGTTCTGTAGCAAACAAACAAAAGCCTTTGTCTATTAGCTGCTATCACTTTTTTCCAGTGGGGAGAAAAAGCCAGATGTCTGTTTGCAGACAAGTGAAACTTCATCAAATGCTTGAACTTTTCAGAAACAGAAAATTTGAAGCTTGATGCAAGAGTGATTTCAGAAAAATCTGATATTTGTGGAGCTTCATTCGCTTTGAGAAACAATGCTAATTCCTGCAGTTCATGATACAGCCTGTAGCTCAAAAGTCTCTGAACATTGCCATGAAAATATTTCAGTTTTATTGTGCTACTGCTCACTTGGAATGTGCCAAAGCCTTCTACAAGGCTGACAGGAATATACTGAAAACTTCATTTCAATAAATAAGCAGCATAACATAGTAGGACTAAAGCCTGAAAGGGAAAAATGAAGTGCAAAATGGCCCAGCATAGTGAAGAACTAAAATGTAAAACAACTGAGTCTAGTCCCATGTATTTTTGGTAAATTGAAATGCTTCTCCAAATGATCATGCTAATTGTAACCCACTGATCTCTATACATACAGGGGAACAGGGAATATGAGGATGTCTCTTCTGCTGTGGATCTTCTACTGTCACTCACGGCAGATGCACTGAAAGATGCAAATGGGATTGAGACATTCAGGCTTTAATTTACTCCTGTAGCTCTAATGACTAGATGTAAAATGTACTGCTGGTGTGCTCTCTGAAGAATAGGTGACAGAATGTGAATGTCATAATCTTAATCTTCCTTTCACATTTTCTTGCAATTTTATTAAAAGATGGAGAAATGCTAAAATAAAAATGTAAGATATCTTTCTTCACTACAGGATATCACCCTGACACAAGGTCCAATTAAAATACTGAATTATTAAACTCAGAAAATTTTATTTTAATTTATATTACTTGAGTCTAATAATGTACACATTCAGGGGTATGCACAAAGTCTTGAAATGCACTTACTCTGTTTTTGTGCAGTTTAATACAGGTTTGCTTCTACAAATAAGGGAAAGTTTGTATATTAGATTTCAAATAAAGGCAGTTTTGTTGGAGTAGACTAGAATGGTCTATGAAATACCTTTGTAAATGGAAACAAACTAAAAAATTAAATTTGCTTTGAGTTCTAATTTACATGCATATTTTACACATACTTCAGAACTAAAAAGTTTGTGTTCATCTTGGGGACTTCCAGAGCTTTGCAAATCCCTGGTACTCTTGACATATTGCCACATCATTTATGTTTTAGCTTTCATAGGTGAACATATGACTGTATTGCCGAGTTTTATGAGTTAAGTCATATACAAAGTCTTATTGAGTGTCTTTTTTTAATATATATATGCGTGTATATATATATATACACACAAGTGTGTAGGTGTCTACGATAAATTTGGACCTTTGACAGAGGAACTGTCATGTTCAAAAGTTTAGGCAGAAAAGTGAAGTATGCCTTGGAATGCTTTTGCTCAAGCCAGTAGCTGTCAGTTGCTGTGTCTGTATTTAACAGCTTGAGAGAAGTTCTTAGAAGCCCTCTCTTGTAACCCTGACTATTCTGTGGCTTACATTAAAGTTTTACCATAGTTAGGTAGATTATCTGACTCACAGTTCTCATCAACCTTTACCTATGAGACATTACTGCTTTTGGATCTAAGACTGGAGTTCTTGCCAAATCCAGTTCAGTCGTGCATTAAGAGCCAAATTATGACTTTGAAGGATAGTTTCCACTGGTTGGAACAATGGAAAGGATGAGTAAGACTGAAGTAATATAATCCCACTTTGAACATCCAGCTCCTCTAGGGGTTCCTCCCTTTGAAGCTATTAGTTTTCCTACAGAGTGCTCATGATCACCTCTACGAGTTTAGACCCCATGGTTTTCTTCAAATCATAAATCACATCTATGAAATGGCATTAGGTATTGCTAAGCCAAACAAATCTGTTAAGAATTTTAAAAACAGCAATATTCTAACTTCTATCATGTAAGAAAAACAAAGCATTCATTCTTGGTCCTGGAGAATTGTTGGCATCAGTTTTAGCATCCATTAAGGAAGGAGTTGGTTAGAGCACGGTGCTAATAACACCAAGGTTACAGGTTCCATCCTTGTATGGGCCATTCACTTAAGAGTTTCACTTGATGATTCTTGTGAGTACCCTCTAACTCGGTATATTCTGTGATTCTGTGATACTGGCTTAAGCTCCTGAATCATCACAGAATCATAGAATGGGCTGGGTTGGAAGCAACCTGAAAGATCATCTAGTTCTAACCCTCCAGCCATGGACAGGGATACCTTCCGCTAGACCAG
The DNA here is from genome assembly GCF_003945725.1 of Corapipo altera. Classification (NCBI taxonomy): domain Eukaryota; kingdom Metazoa; phylum Chordata; class Aves; order Passeriformes; family Pipridae; genus Corapipo; species Corapipo altera. Next base: position 3,949,390 of record NW_020884922.1, on the reverse strand, counting down.
GTTGCTCAGAGCCCCACCCAACCTGGCCTTAAACACTTCCAAGGATGGAGCATCCACAACTTCTCTGGGAAACGTGTTCAAGTGTCTCACCACCCTCACAGTAAAGAATTTTTTCCTAATATCTAATCTAAACCTGCTTCCTTTCAGTTTAAATTCACTTCCCCTTGTCCTATGAATATCAACCTGTGTAAAAAGGCCCTCTCCCTCTTTTTTATAACCCCCCTTTGGGTACTGGAAGGCTGCTCTAAGGTCACCCTGGAGCTTTCTCTTCTCCAGACTAAAAAACCTCAACTCTCTCAGCCTGTCTTCATAGGAGAGTTGCTCCAGCCCTCTGATCATCTTCATCCTCCTTCCCTGGACTCACTCTAACAGTTTTCTTTGGTGAGGACTCATGTGACTGGAATCCTTCTCTCTGACTCAAAGTCTTCCCTTTGGAGGTTATGGGTGCACAGTACAAATAGATGATCTGGAACTGTGATTAAAGATTAGCTGCATTCAACAAGATTAAAAAATCTATTTGGGCAAAATATTAACACATTACATTGGTTGCCTTTTCCTCCACACCTGTTGACATGCAGAACATAATTACTGCTATAAAAGTACATTCTGCTGCTTCAAACTTTAGTAACTCCAGTAAACTCCCAACTGCTGTACTTTGGAATTAGTTCACTACTTCAGACTTTGTGCTGTTTCTGCCTTAATGACCAGTGGGGACATAATGTGCATGTGCAGGCCAGATAAAGAAGGTTCTAATTTAACCTAATTAAAAATCAAGAATATTACTAGTGTCAGTATGGCACTTGAAAAGATAACTGCTTCAAAAATTGTGTGTAAGAAAAAATAAATTTAATTTTAAAAATGAAAAAATCCACAAAAGAAAACCCTGTAGGCTTTTTAATAGCTCCTTCCACACTAACTAATTAGCCTCTTAGGTTTAGAAAACTGCTCATGAAATGTTCTATTAGTATTGAAAAAATTTTTTTGTTTTCTTTGCAATCATGAAGTTTTTGTCTTGGCTTTTTCTTTCTTTTGGCATATTGAGGGGTTTTTGCCTTTCTCTTCTCTTTGGTCTTTGGGTTTGCTCTAAAATTAATATAATAATAATAGTTTAGTTCTTAATTCTATCCATGAATCAGCTGAACAGTTATGTTCTTTCTGTGATTGGATAATTAGTAAAAAAAAATTTGAAAGCTTTATACAAATATCTTCATATATAAATACATTGTTTTTACAGACTCAGGCTTTTCTTATGGGTTTATTATGTTTTATATAGTAATATGTAAAAATCAAATAGGAATTTCAGTGATAGAAGTTTCTTCCAGGTATCAACAAGAGGATGCTGTTCTTTAATTCTGAGAAGATAAATCCAAAAGTAAGAGAACAGCTGCTAAGAGCAGCCATAGGTCTCTAATGATTGGAGTGAAAGACTAAATTTTCTTCTGAGATGCAGTGTGACTATAGACTTAGATTCTCTTCTATCCTCTGATACTGTTCAACCACTTTAGATAACCACTGATGTTTATCAAGTGCATTGTAAATCTTGTAAGAAAATAATGCTAATATAATGGCTCTTAAGCCACTTCTGGGGCTGTTATTAAGGAAGGAAGCAGAGAAATGAATATATCACCATACTTGTTGATTTTTGTCTGCTGTCTGGGCCCCCATCACCACAGTAAGGGTTAGGCAGTTTTAGTTAACAGTAAGGAAAGAACAAAAGCAGTTTTAATACCAGTGGTGTTATCATGTTGTAGGTACTTATGCAAGCCACATGTTACACAGTGTAATTGTAGACTGAATTAGGGCATGCATTTGTCACCTGGCTTATTCCAAATTGAAGTTACTTCTGTTTGACTGTCCTTGGAAGAGCAGCATTGTACTTTAATAAATGAACAATCTTGGGCACCATTTCCAGAAATGTCTAAAACTACAAAATTAGGCAATAGCAATTGATGTAGCATATGACAGAAGTGCTATTATTGTCAGATAAACTACAGAGCCTGTGACTACAACTCATGATTTAATATGAACAGTTAGATGAACATAAATGAGTTGAGTCCAGATTTGGATGACTAAAAAAATTACTACTATTACATTTGAATATGAATTACTTTTAACCAAGGTAACAAACTTTGTAGGCACTTCTTAAAACTTGTTTGTACAGAAATCCCTTTCTCCTCCTGGGAAACCAGTTATTCTGTTTAGATTTAGGCAAAGAGCTTACAAATTGCCTACAAATAGGTCCTCAGGGGACAAAGCATGGAAAAAAAGCAGTGACTTACTGGAAGGGCTCTGCAGCAGTTTGAAGAAACTAACGTGAATCCCAGAAGCAGCTGGTGGAGCATGGTGCTTAAACTAATATACCCTGCAAAGTCAGTTTGGAGGTGCAAGCTACAAGGATGCAGCTACATTGCCACTGTCTCCAGGCATATTCCATTTGCAGTTAACCAAGCTATATTTGGACTGTTTTCCACTGTACAATGCACAGCATGTCCTATGTTTGTACATTCCTTAGCAAAATGGGACCCTACTCTTGACTGACCTCTAGACCGCACAAAGATACTAATAATAAACACCAAGGAAATAAATGATGACTTACCACACTTGATATATTTCCTCCAGCATGCAAAAGCAATACTAATACGTACAGCAGCACAATGTAAGCAGATTCTGATGTATGCTATGTATTTTTAGCACAATGGCCTTGATCCAGACATTTCTGACAACATCTTCTACTGTCTTTCATCATTTTGAAGTAAAATTATGTAGGGTACTCTAGATTTGAAGTAACTGTGGTCTAGTATTAAAAATTACTGTAGAACAAAAAAGTAGTTTACTAGCACCCTTTAGACAACTGCTGAGTTAACAACTGTTTATCAAAAAAAATAAATCACTCAATAGGTGGCACAAGCAGTTTTTGTCCCAGTCTTCATAGGTTGTGCTGCAAAATAAATGCAAGTCTAGAAAAGAAATTTACCTGCTTTGCTGCCTATATTTATGTTTTATGTTTATAAATAATTGATTTTGAAAACTAATATAACAAAATAAGAATATTTAGAATTCCACTGAAGGCCTTCTTATGATAAAGTACTTGGCTTCTGCAAAAAAACAGGTCAAGTAAATTCAGATGTGGTAGAGGTCTCACCAAAAATTAAATACTGGTACTGAATATAGTAACATTTCTTATGACTTCACGTGAAGGGAAGTTATGGGACAGAAAACAATGAGATTGGTAAAGGAAAAATGCTGTTACTTTATTTAGCTGAAATCTAGTCAACATCTTAAATTATCCTCATTGTGTATTAAAATGGTTCTCAGAGGTTCCATCCAGGACGTGGCATCAGAGAGACACTGTAAGATTGTCCCCCCTTTTACACATGGTCAGAGCACAAATAATGAGAAAGGAATGAAATGTGGACCAGTTTTACAATGGGCCATAAAACTGTTGTTAAATCTCTGGGTGGCATTTGCTAACAGCATACTCTAAAGTGATGAAAGGGAGAACTGATGAGGAAGAGAAAAAAAAGAAGAGCAAGGATGGCAAGAAGAAAATGTGTGCAGCAGGCAGTGAAGTAAAGCTAAAGTGATTATAACCAAACGATCATTAAAAAGAAAACAATGCTGAAAGGAATACCACAGGAGGAAAAAAATCATATGTTGATATTGTCACTGAGTGCCTGATAATTCTTGCTGAAGCTGCTTCACTAACTTCATGTGCCAACCTTGAGCATCAGACAGAGGAGTGACAAACTGTTACAACAATCTTGGTTTGGTTCAAGGTGAAGCATGTGTGCATTTTCAGGATGTTTTATCTTCATCTGCCTTAAAATACAAAAGAAAGACGCCGTCAACTTCTGTATAATTTTAAAATGATTCCCACTAATAAAGTTTTATTACTCATCTTCAGATAAGAGTAAAGAAAAAACACCAAACAAAAAATGCAGTCATGATTAGAATTTCACGTATGTAAAATTATGTATATGATTTACAATGTACTATTCAGGCATAGTAGTAACAATATTCTCCTCCCCAAACACAAAAGAGATTAAGAAAACTCTCAGCAAAGACCAACAGGAGCAGCAAAAAAAAAAAGAAAACAAACAAACAAAATCAACCAAAAACCCCAACCAAATAAACAACAACAACCAAAAACAAACAAACAAACAAAACAACACAACTTTTTACTCAGGAAACTTTGCTATATCTCGTGAAGTTTCTAAGGGTGCTACATGAGAAGATGGTGCTTGACATCCTGAGTGTCTTATCCAGACTACTAACATATTCTCTTCCCTGGCCTTACAAGATCCAGCTCATCTCATATGCAGAAAAACTGCTCCTGCAGAGGTTTTTTTCTTTAGATCATCACTTCAGTATCTCACCTTTTGCTTGCCAAGCTCATTTAGTACTGAAACAGGACTCTTTTGCATATCATCCTTCACTCCTCGTCTTTGAGAAGAATGGTGAAATTAAGCCTGTAATGCCAGGAGTTGATGCTTTGCTCTCTGCCATGAACACTCAACCTGGGTACATGGTAAAGGGTGACCACTTGTTTGTGCAAGTGATTGAAAGTAGTTTCACCAATAGAAATGTTTGGGTTGTTTGGAATAGCATTTAATCTGAAATTATAATTAGTGTTGTCTTCCTTGTATTGCAAAAAAAATCTATGGAAAGAGAATCATATTACATCTCTCCATTACAGCTGTAATTACTGTGGGAGGGTTAAAAGTCCCTGTGTGCTCATAGGCTCTATGTGGTGTCTTCATATAACCAGTAATGCTTCTCTTAGTAGGTATAGACAAGACTTCCTGAGCATTCCTCCAGTATCCCATCGTTAATAATTAAAAACAAAAAGAGGAATGGGATCCAGTGCGTGAAAAAAAGGGCGCCTAAGGTTTCACTGAAGAAGTTGGTTAGTCTTGCAAGCAGAAACAAATGAAAAAAGTTGTTGGCTAAGCTGTTGCGAATGCTTTAATTATTTGTATAAACATATAAATGAAGGCTGTGTTTTCTTCTTCCTTGAAGTGTTGATTTTGTGTACATACTCATAGCTTTGGAGAGGTGAACAGTCACACCCCTCATAGGTTCAAACTGTGACTGGACAAATTTACTGAAGACTAATCCATTGAGTATTATTAACGATAGTGTCTCTAGTACAGGGTATTTCTGGACTACAACTCCTCAGAGCTGGAAAGCATTCATGCTTGTCTGGTTTACAGTCCTTCTTTTCTGACTATTATAAATGCTGAATCTTCATCCAGATGCTTATCCTTAAATAAACCTCTACTCTCTTCCAAAAGAGACATCCTCCCAAAATATTTATCTTTCTTCCCAAATAGATGGGCAATCGGAAATAACTGTGGGATAAGTCAGAGAACTACAAATGAAAGGAAATGCCCTCAAGTTGTGACAGGGGAGGTTATTGGATATTAGGAAACATTTCCTCACAGAAAGGATTGTCAAGCACTGGAACAGGCTGCCCAGGGAAGCGGTTGAGTCACCATTCCTGGAGGTATTTACAAGAGGTACAGATGTGGCTCTTGCAGACGTGGTTTAGTGGACTTGGCATTGTTATGTTTATGGTTGGACTCAACGATTTTAAGGGTCTTTTCTAATCTAAATGATTTTATGATTCTATGAAAAAAATGAGAGGAGCGAGGAGAAATAGCATAGAGCGCTCCCCATAGCAATCAGCATTTGTGGAGCAAGAACTCTGGTCCAATTCAACACGTCTGTTTTCAGGGTGCAGCTACAGCGCCCTACCAATGTAACTTTTGCTTTTCTAGGGAACTGTAATACTTCTGTTTTTCCAAACAAATGGTTCTAGCACAACAGGGGCAATAAACACTTCTCACAGTCTGCAACAGGCACTGCAAAATTAAAGCTAAATATAGAAGTTGTGCTGTGAATCCCACTAGCTTTTGACAATAGATAATTGTGCAACAGGAAAACGGTGCCATTAAAGGGTGAAAGACGAGCCATCGTAATTGAACAGGAAGTGTCACAAGGAATTTCTATGGGGTCCATAATTTTCCATCTACAGGAGTTACGTTTTTGTGCTCTCACGGTAATTTTTCGGTCTCACTGCCGAAACGCAGATTTGGAGATCAGAAGCACAACAGCCACCGGCTGCCAGCGTGTCTCTGTGCTTTACAGACTGGGTTTGGTTTCAGGCAGTTCTACTCGGGGCGGAGAGCCAGGGCACTGAAACACCCACTCGGTTATCCTGTGCGAGCCCGAAATTCCGGCTGCTCCGCCGGGAGATCCACCCTCCCTGCTCTGGACGTGTCCCCGGCTGGTGGTGACGGCTGCCGGGACGGGGCGGGCCGTGCCGAAACCTGGCGGCGACGGAGAGGCGGTGCCGGCGGAGGAGGTGGAGACACCTGCGGGACGATGTTGTGGCGGTGCCGGGGCGGTGCCG
>NW_020884922.1:3804243-3942575 GCF_003945725.1 Corapipo altera | reverse complement strand
TCATGGCTCCGTGGGCAGCCGGGCGGCCGGGCCGTGCGCGCCGTTAGCGCTCCCCGAGGAGGCCGCTCCGGCTTCGGCGGGTGAAGGGGGGAAGCGCCGCCGGCCCCTCCTGTGGCAGCAGCTCCGGCTCCGTGTCGCGGGCGCGGCGGTGGCGGGTCCGGCTCCGCGCCGCCTCCCTGCGGGCGGGTGTTATGGCCCCTTGGGGGAGCGCAGAGGGGTCCCCGGCTTGGAGGTCAGCGCAGCTCCTGCTCCTCGTCGCCTCCTGCTGTGGTAGGTACCGGGCAGTGACGCCGCCCGCCCGCCTCCGTGTCGTGGGCCGGGAGGCGGCCGCGGGGAGGGGGAACAAAGGGGCCTTTCTCCCGGCCGGGCTCGGCGGGGGCCCTGGGGTCACCCGGCACCGCCGCCGGGCCCCACTGGGGTCCGCCGGACTTCCCCTGCTCCGCGCACAGCCCCGTTTCCCCCTCCGAGTTCAGCTGCTCCAGGACTCGCTTGGGGTTTTTTTTGCTTTGTTTTGTTTGGTTTAGAGGGGTTTGTGTGTTATCTACCTATCTATCTGTTTATTTATTTATTTATTAGCTGTGGGGGCGGACGGAAATCTCCTCAGGGAAGTCCTCAAAACTGGGGCCGGGGTTCCGGGGCTTGGCCCAGCTCTCCCGCAGATGTGCGCTGCCGGGAACTCCGGAGTTGGCGCCGGGCCGCGCAAACAAACCAGCCCCAAATCCTCTGAGTCACGAGTAGTCGCTGCCTGTGGATAATGGGGTTGGATGCTTGGGAGATGTTCCACGTCCGGCCTGGTGTCGGGGGCAGGGCGGCCCGTCTGGGCCGGGGGCCGGCGCTGGGTGATGAGTTTGTGACACATCAGCACAGGCCTGGAAGCCCTTCCGGAGCTTTGGTTCGGCTCAACCTGCCTGCAGCTCGTACCGGAATGGCATTTCATCCCTGGGTACAAACACGTCTTTAAACAGAGCTGCTAATGAAAAATATTTGTGCAAATGTGTTAGGCAACGTACTGAGGTTGGTTTTTGCAATATGCTGGTGGCCCAGTAACACATGATAGATCAAAACGCAGATACTTGACAAGGAGTGTCGTTTCATGTTTTCTCAGGGAGTTGTGTTTGTTTTATGAAGTCGAGCGTGGGTTGTGTCCATGGGCCTCCGGCGGGAGAAGTAGCCTTTGGCACAGCGCTGGGTACATGCCTTGCCCTGAGCAGGACAGCGACGTGGGCCCTCCTTCAGCAGTTGCTGAAGTAGATGCCTTTGCCTTTAACACGTGATTGAGCATCTGAAATTGGAGTCTCTTTTACTCTTTAGGAAAACAAACTTGAGTCTGGAACATCAAGATATTTCAGATTTGTCTGTGCCAAATGCTTTGTCCAGCACATGCCTGTGCTGCAACAATCAATCCAAACTCCAAAGTGTAGACATACCACAGAAATTTGTAAGAGCATTTCCCATTTTATATTTACATGAGTAGAAAAGTAAGGTAGGCTTCTTCAGAGCTACAGATATGCCAGTACCTGCAACTGAATAGCTACTTTGGGAAAGTTTAATTTTTGGGGGACCTACTTGCACGAACAACAGAAGGTACTGACTGACCAGTCTTTTAAATGCATATAAAGTGAAGCAAGAGTTTTGTGTGAAAAGCTAAATTGCAAGCACAGCTATAAAGGAATTGGCTAATGGTAGAGCAAAAAGTGGTAGCAAAAATCTCATTTGGATATATTAAGCTGTTCTTGTGTTTGCATACTTTATGTACTTGAGAAATTTAATTTCTGTGCAAACTTTTTTTTAACAAACTCTGTGTGCTAACTTTATTATACTTGTCACAGAATCAAAGTAAAAAGTCAAAATGATAATTGTGATATCCCTCATCAACCTGACCTAAGTAGACAGTTTCAAAATTGTGATGCTGTAACTTAGATGTTACTGCCAGTATTTCCCCTATAAAAATTTAAATCATAAGCACAATCTTTAGTTAGAGAAAAAACAACCAAATAAAATTCTTGCTGAATAACATTTTTGATAGACTTTTAATCAAGACTTTCCAAAGTTCAGCCAAGAAGGCTCTATAATTTTCTTTTGCCTTGCAGAGAAATGCATTGCCATCCTTTATTACCATTGCCAGGAAAGAGAAGCTGCTTTTGATTTTGATCAGCATGCTATACTGCCTCATCTTCATGAGGGATTAGTTTCTCCTAACACATTTTGTTACAAATGTCTGAAGTTCTGACCAGTTTCACTGCTCAAAGGAAAGGAACTTTCTCCTCCCCAGACCAGAGCATCCAAAGCATTCACTGTGTAGTACTGCCCCTTCCCTAGCTTTCATTTTGATTTCTCCTGTTTATTTCTTTTGGGAGAAGGAAGTGGGACTGGGAACTATGCCTCATTAAAGCATTTTACCTTCCTGTACAACTGCTTTTAGCTCTTGAAACTAAACTAATTTAGTATTGGCATGAGTCTGAACAAGACATTGCTGTCAGCAGAGCTCCGGACTGTGATGCTGATCCTGAGCAGAGCCTTGCAGACATCATTATGATAAGGCTTTGCATGCTGTAGACAATGCCCAAGGTAAATGCACGCTTGGAAAAGCAATGGTGCATCAGTTTGGTTGCCTTCCATTATGCAGTTGCACAGCTAAAATATCTAGAATTTTCCACTAATTAAAATACTAAATTCACCAAGGTTGTTATGTGGGCATTGAGCTCTCCAGAGAATGTTCCTCTGTTTCCCTGTGGTTAGTGAATTTTTCAAACCTTCCTTCTGATGATGACTATAATTATAAAAATTTGAGAAGGAGGAATACTGATGAGTGAAATATTGGAATAGCACTGACTAACAAGAATTATAGCTTGGTAGAGCATTGGATAATGGTATTTTTTGTTTTATATTTCTGGCTTTCCTGTTGGCTTGAGAGTTTTATATCCAAGAAATAATTGATTGTATATGTCTCTACATAATCCCGGCATAGCTTGTACTGGTACAAATATGAAGATATTTGTTCTTATCTCAAAGGCTCTAACAATTATCTAAGTTCAAAAAAGAATCATATGTGCTGCAAAGTAATTTTTTAAGGGGAAAAATGTAATTTGAGAAATTAGTCCTGTTCTTGAGGGCAGTGTTTTTCAAACCAAAGTTCCATGATTGAAAAACTGGAAATCAGGTGAATCTTGGAATCATAGAATCATGTAGGTTAGAAAAGACCTTAAAGATCATTGAGTCCAACTGTAATCCTAGCACTACTAAGTCCATCACTAAATCATGTCCCTAAACAACATATCTACACATCTTTTAAATACTTCAAGGATGGTTATCTTACTTTTTTTCTTGTTAAAACATGAGTTTAGATTAGAGAACTGAATTTCTAATGTTACCATTTTGTTTGATTTTTATTTCACTCTTGGCAGAATAATAGTTTATATCTTACTGGTACTGTAATGCAGCATTTTCAGGACTGGTTTGTGAGGGATTGGTGTTCCAGAGCAGAGGTTGAGTTATGGAAAGTCTCTGAGGTGGCACAGTGCAAAAACTAGGACATACCTTCCTTTGGAATGGAGTCTGGAAGCATGGGCATTTGGCTTCTTCAGGTTTCTGGAAATTCAAATTTTTTATAGTCTTAACTATACTTGTTGCCCTGATAATTAATTTGAATTTCTTTCCCACTGAACAGAAGACTACAGGAAGCTTTAACAGAGTTCTGTACAGTTGGCAGTAGTCAGTGCAGTGGTACAGTAGGTAAATCTCCCTACTTCTGGCTTCAGCAGATGTAAAGGTGCATCAAAGAAAAATACTTCCAGTAGTAGGACGGGGAGACTAAAAGAGTTCAAGGGTAGAAGTGGGGGCAGATAGAGATCAGTGTTAATTGTCCTTATCTCCAGTGTTGTTTTGGCTTTAGTGTGTACCCTTTGAAGGACTAATGGCTGAGAAACATTGGGGGAGGTCAGAAAATTATTATTCACAAAAATTGTGGTGGAAACTATGTTGTATGTTGGACTACTGAGACAGCAGTGCTACTGTCATTATTTTGTCCCTTTAGAAAAGAATACTACATTTATATAAGCTTTAAAACACTTGGTTATGGATTAGAATCATTCCAGGTTTCCATAGAACAGATGTTATTTGAGATTATAACAGGAACATATATATATAATTCATTGTTCATTTAGTTTTAGGTAAGACAGGTAAAATTGTCATAAAAGTTCGCTGGTCAGGACCTGAATTTTACTTGCATGTCAGTTTGCTAATGATGGTATGACATGAGGAAGAATAAATAGTTCTTTGGATCCATTCACCTTGTTTGAAATAATAGCCTGAATCATGTAAGCAAGTAAGGTCTGCCAGGCAGTTTATTTAATTTTCTAAAGAAGTTGAACTCTGAAGCCAGAACAGACTGTCCTAATGGAATGACTTGGCTTAATAAATTATTGTATTTTAAGCTCCCGAATGCCAGTCTTTAGTGCCACTTTTGTGAACAGATTTATTTTGCTAAGCTGTAAATAATATTGTCAGCAAAACCACTGCATTTAATTTATTAGAACAGTTTCGTAGTCCTTGAAGTGAAAATGTCCTAATTTTAATGTCATAGAAATTTGTATTGTATGTAAGTTGGTCATATGTCAACTTGTACAAGTACATGCATATTCAACTGGCTGTTCAGAGCCACAATTAGGTCTGTAGTCAAAGTATCTGTGAGATCATGTGGACAATATTCAAAGCAATGTTCCTTTGAGGGGAGAAGAAGACAACCTTGTAGCAAAAGAAGACAATCCAAGACAGCCTTGTAGCAAAAAGAATTTGAAAATTGAATCTAAGGTAGTTGGTGTGATTGTTATTATGCACTAAATGAGAACATTGTCATCCATAGGAAGAGCAGAGACGTACTTGTAACTAGAATCAGGACAAAAGCCATCTGACTCCATTCCTGTCACCAGAGCAAAGCGTGTAATTAGCATGGCTTTTTCATCTGTTTCTGTCATTGCTAGGAGAGGAAGAGCTCTGTTCTGTTAGTGTTGGAAAGGCCCTACAGGTGAATCTGTTTACTTCAGTCACTCCAGTTTCAGTCTCAAATAGATGTAAACTGTATGGGTATTATTTTCAAGTAAGCCCTAAATATTATCATTTTATACTTAGCCTGGCTAAAACTTTAATTATGGTCATTCTTATAGTTTGTTAACAGATCTCAAAATTTTAAACTTAATGTCTTTGGTACATTCCTTCTCACATCATTTACCATATACCTCAGTTTCCCAAGTTGTAGACATTATTTCCATGCTCATTAAGTATAATTCACTAATTTCCTTGCAGTTTTTTTAAAAATTCATGAGTTTTATTTGTACAGTGTAAAGTGTGGTTTTGCTTTCTTAGATGTCTCTACATTTTCTAGTTTTAGTGTTCCATTTGTACTGTCCCAGATAGTTAATGATTATGTTAAATACTAGAACAGCTGAGACATCTAACTAGGCAGTAATTGAAAGAGTGGGGTTTGTTGACAGCCTGCAATGATTTTGGCTTGTGTGTATTTCAAAATTACTAGCTGTAACATTTTGGAGTACTGGTTGTTACTGAGGTGTCCTTTGGTCAGCAAAATTCAACCTCTGTAGTTTACATGACTGTAAGAAAATGCTGGGTACCAGTGCATTTGATACTGTGGAAATTGGTTGTAGATCTGATTCCTTGTGTTTATCCCCTCACTAGAAATAAATGCTCAAAGTGGTTTATAGCCAGCTGTGTGATACCGTAGTCTGAAGAATTGTGTTGTGCTGACTATGATCTTTTTTGTTTCCTATACTTGATTTTTTTGCTGCAGTTGTTACTTCACTGATGCTTCAGTATGGGAAGCTTTACATTTGCTTTGAAATATATAGTGTTGATTCTTGTATTTAAGTTAAAACTACTAAATTCTGCATAATTGACAGATCAGTGCACATACTTAAAAAGGGTAATTTCAATTGTGGGTCAGACTTATTTCTCTGGACAGATGCTTTAAATTTGGATGTCCTATAACTTTTGCTACATTTTTAACACTTTGATGGTGACTTTTTGTCAAGGCTAGCTTAGTTAGTAGCTATCTGTTAGATTTTTTTTTCACTTCTGTTCTATTTGATACTCTGAATTTTAGGGTATGAGGGAATTTATGTATAGCTTTCTCAACTGTTTTGTGAGGAACAACTTTCTGGAACTAGTCAGGAAGTTAGCAAGCAAAAGTAAGAGCCTCTCCAAAATTAAGAAAGCTTACAAGTAGACCATATTTAGAAGTGGGGGGAAGGGAGTCACACAAAACCATTTAGTTTAGTACCTTGAGTTGTCATAAGATGGTCTTTCTTTTCAGTTAAGCATCTTGTGAGTTTTCAGTACTTTCCCAGGTACCTTTAGTTGGTTGTGGAAATTTTTGTTGTGCAAGAAAGCTGAACTTGCCCACCCTTAGTAAAATATAAATTCCGCAAAGCAATGGAAGCGAACTAGTTGTGTTTCTCTGTAAGTGGAAAGTACACTTGAACTATATATCGGGATGTGAACTGCATGTTTGACCTATCTGATTGTGTGTAATTCATGACTACCCTTTCCTGGACCTCTGAGATATTTCCTCTGCTAAGGGGAAGCCCCTGGGACTGACTGTGGGTAACCAGAACAGACTTTCAAAGCGTGTTGGAGCCAGAAAACAGTAGAGTGGTCCTCTAACAAGCAGTGTGAGCACACTTTGAGATGTGGAGGAAGTCTATAATGAAGTTACTTGTGTTTAAAAGTTAAGAAAAAACTTACTCTGCTAGAGGGTCCTGTAACTTGGGTTTATTACTCCATCTTTGTATGCACCTATTGGGAGACACATATAGGTCCCTCTGAAAATACAGGATAATAGTGATAATAGTTCTTTCATGGAAAAAATAGAATTTTCTTTTTCCTCTAGTTTTTACAGTGTTACTAAGAAATACGTTTGTTCTAGTCAATGTCTCTTAAAAATTTACTGATCCTACTCATTCAAGGATCTGCTCCTTTAGAAAGAATTCTTTAGTAATTGAAGGTGAGCAATTTAGAACAGGAAATGGAAGTCTTGTTGATGCACCTTGTAGCAGGAAGGCACACACTTATATTCATGTACTCTGACTTCTAGATTTTAGCTGTATATGAATTTTCATAAGGCACCGGTTAATGACTTTTTTTTCCTACACTTAACAAAGTGTATTAGAATCCAATGAATTAGTATACCTTGGTAGGGTGTTTTCCTTCTATGAAATTGTATTTTGAGTATCTCAAGTAAAAGCTTCAGTTAGGGATATTGCAGTTACTGGGACTGAGATAGTGAATAGGCCACATGCAGTAAACAAATCCATATATAGGTTCCTCTTATCACATGGTTTTAAGTGGAGACTTTAACCCTCCCCTCCTTTTTTTCCTGCACATAGAGCTCAACAGAGTAATTTCCAAAGAGAGATTGATTCTAGAGTCCTAGTTAATGTGCTGTTTTATTCATAATATTGTTGTATTTGCTTCAGCCTGCTCTTCATATTCCTAAGCAATTACAATTTTACATTTGCTCTTAAGAAGTGCTCAGGGAGAGTGCATAGGGATTTAACTCAACATGTATGTCTAAACCATACAGAAATATTTTTAAGTGGTCTTGGAAGAGTACATATTTAATTTTTTCCCAGTTATTTTTTTTAAAAGTATGGCAAAAGAATATATGCCCTGCCCATGATCTAAACATCAGTTTAAATAATGTGAGAGAGATGCCTATTGATAGGTCAGGAAGATGAATGACAAAATCATCAGACACATGACTCTTGATCATAGCAACATGCATTTGGAAGTACTGACTGGGATGGATGGGTGTGATTGTGTAATTAGTAGAAATGGCTTCCCTTGTCAGAGCACCTCCCACTGGTCGTGTTTCCTATCTAAAGGTGCTGAAAGAGCAACCAGTTCCATGGCTAAAGTACAGCTATTGTCTGTGCTTAGAGATAGTCATGAAGACTGGAGAGCTGGGGTGGCCAGGGTGGGAAAGATGGGGACATCTTGTTTAAGGCATGTTCACAGCTAAAGCTGGCAGAACTGTTCTTCAGAGTGGAAGAGGAGGCCAGGATGTCTGCGAGAGCAGTTGTTCTGGAGGCTGTGCACGTAGAAGGGAGGAAGGGAACCAGCCTTTTATTTTAAGGGTGCTATGGTGGCTGAGCGAGCATCTAATAAGTCTAAGAGGTTATTCTTACAGGCAAGCAAGAAAAGGAGTTTGAGTGCAGGAAGAGCTTGGAAATTGCTTGAGGTCTTGCTCTCTGACCCTCTTCTCAGGCAGAGGGATGTTACAGAAACATTAGAGTCTTGCATTTTACCTGTGCTTTACAAAGTAAGTGGATAAACGGAGAACTTTGAACACTTTTTGATTCAGTATATGACTTTCATCAAAAACATCCTTTTTTGTGATCCCTCTTCTGGCTGATACTGGCATTTGTGCACTCTAGCAGCTTTATTGCAGGATGTGCCTGGGAGGTGCATGTTTATAGAGCCCAGTTACTACTGACCTGTTGTTGGTGATCCAGCTAATGCTGTCTCCAGTGCCTGTTCCCTAGTTTGTCTCACTTCAATTCCTTATTTCAAAATATCTGTTGTGTCTGTCATCTGTGCACCCTGTAACAAAACTTCAGTGATATCACAGTTCTCATGTAAATGACAATCCATACCACAGCTGAGTGATAATGTTACTGTCTTGTTTAAAGTCCACAATGGTAGCTTTTGGGTTTTCTTCATCCATTGTGGAAATGTGGGACAGTACTGCCTGTACAGGCCTTTTGCCTTTACACTGGAAGATCAGTAAGTCTTGGGAGAAGGACTATACCTTTATTTTCTTGCCCTGAGTGAGGAGCACAGTCTGCTTTCCCCACTATCAGTTGGAACTGCACAGCTTGTATGTGGTGCCTTTGTGGTCCCTGAGGAGTTTTGCTGGAATAAGAGATCCTGTGTTCTAAATGTGTTTTTTTGAGTGAATATCTTAAAATATTCAGCTGTACATCTGTCTTAAAATGTTAATTAAAAGCATGGAAGCCAGGAAGATGTATGTGAGAATCAAGTGAACAGGTCTACATTTGACTTTCTTTCATCAGTTTTCTCAAACTGTCTCTGTCTTGTGGCTTTACAAAGGAGGTGGAAATGAAGTCTGGATAGAGCTGCTTAAAGTATTGAGGATGAAGGAATTCAACATAAAACGAAAAAGCTTTCAGAAAGGATTGATGATCAAAATAAAGTTGAATTTAAATTTTTAATCTGAGATCTTGCTTGCTGACCGTACTGCACATTTGGGAGCCAATAAAGTGCTCAAAGCACCTAATTTGAAATAAACATGCACAGTTTCTCAGGCGTGTGTGGTATTCAGCTAAAATGATCACATCAAACAGGGGTTTTTTAAGAGTTTCTCTGATGGGAAGGAGGTCTGAACTAGCTTTAAACTTGTGAGTTGTTGAATATGGTTTATAAATTATTGCTATGAATGTAAGGATCATGGCATCAGATTCTTATTAAGCAACTTCTTCATGCCTCTACTGAAATGTTGTGTACTTTGATGTATTTTTGAAGTGTCTGATGATATTTTAATTTATTTAGACATGTAATCAGAATTTATTTTGCAGGTTATGGGATTCCATTGTCCTGGGTCTGCTTTTCTCCTTATATCTGGAAATCTGCTGTTTAACAGGAAGGATGTGCGCTTAAATTAGCGATACACTTCATTATATAAAAGCAGATAAATAGGAATTCGAACATGTAGGCATTATGTCTGACATTGATCTTGTACTTGTCACCATGCTGTGTCACATTTTTTGCTATTTTAAAATTCACTGCCTCCCTTTAAAAAGGCTGTAGGAGCAAGTGCTGAATTTTGTTACCAGGTTGGCTTTTAAGAGTGAAATGTCTGCTGTATCAGTACTTTTCCCCTTTATTTTACAGCTGAATTAGTGCATTGAAACCTAATGTGCTCGTTTTCCTCTTCAAAAAGGAAACCCATACCTATTTGATCTTTAGAACCTTTCTGAAGCAGTATAGGGTGAAGTGTATTACCTGTTGTAGCATGATTATGATTATTTTTTTAAAAGAAACCACTTATTTGCAACACCTTTACAGTTTGTTTTGCTTTGAGAGGACAAAGTCTGACAGGAATCCCACCTGTACTGTTGCTTTTAGCCACAGCAAACCTAACAATTACCCTCTGGGAACTGAACTGGTTAAAGTACTTCAGGAATGAATACACAGATCTCTTGAGAAATCACACTGTCTTTGTGCCCCAACACTGATAGTGACTGAATCCTTGTACAAGTTGTCTTGTAATGTCAGTGCTGAGCCTCTGAGTACTTCTGCAGGTGATCCAGAAAGGAAGAGCAAGAAAATAGTCAAGTGCATAACAATGAGTGGTGAAGTATAAACAGAATAAAAATTTGCAAGTATATTGTCTCCACAATAGCTTCTTTATCACAAATAAGCCTTGCTCTTCAGTTTTGTATATCAACTTGAAAGTACTCCCTAATTTTAAAAAGTCATTTAGGTATCTACCATTAATAAAAGATGGGGAATGGAAAACTGTGGTACCATGAAATATTCCAGACTCCCATTATGCTTCTTTCCTAGGACTGTACCTCTTCTAGTGATACCCTATTCCTCTCTCAAATAGCTAACACACAGCAAAGCCAATGCCCTTAAACTGTGACTTATTATTATTCATTAGACAGAGTTACCAGTAAGGAATTGTAAGGGATGTAATCTGCTTTCATCAATGCACAAGTGTAACAATGCTTTTCATGCTTATTGAAAAGAGGCTACATCCAAAAGAATACAACTGCCTGCCAAGTTTGGTAAATGGTATTAACATAAAAAATAATATATTTTTCACTTAGCTATTTTTCTAAAGCATTCTTCCTCCCTTTCTTCAAAGAACCATTTTTTCCTCAGTCATGTACAGGTTGAATCTGACCATCCCAACAAATAGCTGCTGTTTGGGTTTCTTTCCCTAGCTGGCTGTTACTTCACATGTGACATCTTTGTAGAAGAGTACTTGTGTACCAGGCTGGTGCTGAGCTTTCTTCTTAAAAATAGGCTTATCCCAAAAGAACACTATAAACCTAACTTGTGTCTGAATTCACTTTGCTCTACTGATGTGACATGCTTGGAAACAAACCTTCAATGAATATTTTTGTTTTAAAATATTCTTTGTGTAGTCACCTAAAAGCTCTTTATCTGAGGTTTAATTATTAAGATATATTAATAAACCCTCACATTGACAGTATTCCTGTACAGTATGCTGTGCAGGGTAGAAGCTGAAGCACAGAAAATAAACAGCTGTTTCGTGGTTGTGCATGAGTAGGGTTTGTTACTACACATTTCGGATCCTATGCTGTTTCTGGGTGAGTGTGAAGTGGGGAGTCTTGGTTGGGCTTAATTTAAGGCAGAGTCAGTGTGGGAAAAGAGGATTATTAAAGGGAAATGAGGCAACAGGAGTGTGACTTACTGATCTGAACTGCTCTTCAGAGAAGACTCAGTTCTCAGTGTAGGCAGATTAGTCTGGCCCTTGGAGAGAAGATAGAGAATGAAGAGAGGTCCTAAATTATTTAAATGCGAACAGCACCCTTCTGGGAAATAAGCAGTTACTGAGTTTTTGTTGTGGAACTGGAAGTAGGCTACTTTCAGAGCACTGTGTCTGTTCTACTTTATTTAAAACTCCAGCTCTTATCCTTGTCTGTTTCTACAAATGCTGCTACCAGCTGATTTCCTCTCATCCCCAAAATGCCAGTCCTCTTCTGCTCATTAGAAACACGATCTGTTGTGTATTTCAGCTGTAGTGTAAGTGAATGGATGCAGAGTGCTTTAAAAGGTTTAGTGATGATCGGCTGCTGCCACTTAAAGACCTCCTTCAGACAAGCTACCTTTTTATTGGAAGCAGAGGTAGAACATTTTTTATCATGGACTACTGTATTCTGCGTGGAATCTCTTACATTTAGTAATAAGAAATTTACAATCAAACCTTTATGTTGGAATACAAGTAGAAACTTTTTTTCTTGAAATTCTTATTAACTGGATTTCTGGGACTGTTACTCTTTTGCCAAATGTAGAAATAGTCCAAAGTGTTTGGCAGTTGTGGAAGATATACAGCTGTGCACAACTGCTCATATGCTGAGTAATCCATGAAAAACAAGGCTCGAATTGGTAGTCACATCTCCAGTTAACAGTGAATACGCTCAAACTAAACAACCGAAGTGGCTTTTGTAGTATGGGGTTGCCAACTGGGTGGACAAAGGAGTTGGCAGTTACTCTGTAACTTGACCCTCATTCATCCGATCTTTGTCTGAATGATTCTTGGCAGGGATTTCCTCAGAGAAAGAGTCAAAACATGTTTTTGTATGTTATCCCATATATTTAATAAGGTTTTTTAGGAAGCTGGAGTGAAGAAAAGAAAAGTTGTTTAAAACTATTCTCAGGAAGGAAGTTTATGACTCATGTAAATATGTAGTGAGAATGGTTTTTTTGGTCAAGAAAGGCATAGATGTGAGAAGAGCTTGTGTCAAGACAAGAGTGGAGATAAGGTGTAGGTTTAGGGATAGCATGCTGGAAGGTAATTATGAATGTCAGAGTAAATGGTGATAAGGATTTTGGAAATACCTGTTGGATGACATTCTCTTGTCCAAGGTGTTCATTCCTCTTAACTATGTTTAAACCTCTTTTCCTGTTTGTGCTTTTGTCATAGGAAGCCTGTCCTAGAGTGAACACGCATGTATGTGTGTACACATTAACTAATAGCTATCAGCTTTTCCCTCCCTGGGGGACCTGGTGGTTAGGTAAGGTGTTTAAGTACTGCAGTGTGAAGCTCTCTGTGTTTTCTTGGTGCACATCCCAGGGTCTGTGGAACACGTGTCTGTGAACCTCCTTTCTTAGTTCTGCTGGTTGGACTGGCAGGTGGGTAAGCCTGAGGACAGGGGTGTTGGAAATCAGCAGCCTCATGCTGGCCATGTTAGGCTGAGGGAGAGGAGGGTGTGGTTCCAAGTATGGCCATGTTTCAGTGAAAGGAGGAAGCTTATTTCTTTGCCATTCATCTCCATAGGGCTTTTTCATTAAGTTGGTGACATTAAGGGGTAGTGAGTGGGCCAGTTCACACCTCTGTAAATTTGCCCATTTCAACTACCTAACTTGGAAATCTGTTTGCTCTTTTGAATTGCAGTGAAAGTACATCAAAAACATGAAGGTTCAGAGTGCAATGAGACACCAAATTCGTGTTTATTTGACCCTGAGATAAACAAATAAAGACCATATCATGAATTTTATAGACATTTCCCATTCCTTGCAAAATACTTCGATTGAAATGGTGGTTCTGCTATACAGGACTACATGGATGTGGTTGACAGAGGGTCAGACAGGAATATCTGTGCACATTTAAGAAGGAAAGCTGGATTTAGTTCTAATTTTGTGTTACACAAAAGAATGAGATAAAGCTGAAGGATTGCACGATGTCTCTTCTTGCATGCTTAGAGCTACAGTAATAAAACTTGGGATTTTGTGGTCCATACAAGGTGAGACTTTTTCATATTGACTCCCGAGAGTAGGCACAGAAAGTGTATTTAGGGTCACACAAACAACCTTTGTACACTGGCATCTTCAAGTAATTGTGATCCTTAGTTTCTGTGACTAATACTTGCCCTGTAAAAAGCCAAACCCATAATCCATACAGCAAATTAGTTGTGTGTCTACTTTAACACATTTGAAGTTTTTCCAGGGTTAGTTTATGTGTCTCAGGGATTTAGTTTGATAGCAGGGAAATTACACAGTTATGTGTTTTGAAGCAAACTTTGTTGTATTCTCTTTGACCAATGTTATATATACTATGGCTGTCTTGAGGTTGTGCTGTACTCTGCTGAATTGCAACTGCCTAAACTGGCTATCAAGTCAAATGCTTATTCAGCTCTACAGAAAGGATTAATTTTTTTTTGCAGTATTTTGCAGTTGTGGAGTCACAGTACTATCCAACACTCATGTTTGTAGTTTCTGAGCGTAGAAGATTGTGTTTATCTTTTCTAACTATTGGGAAGCCCTATGGCAAGAGGCTGCAGTACCCTGCATTACTGTGGGAAGTAGGATTCTGGCTGCCAGAAGTGCACTTGTTTCCAGTGCATATAAAGATGGCAGCAGCCTTAACTGTCTTTATGTTGCAATTACTGTATTAAAACTGATTTCACATAAGCTCTCCAGTCTCTGTAACTATCTCTAACATAATCAATGTAATTCAGGCTTTTCCAAATGCTTCACAAAGTTCCGACTTTGGGAAATAGAAAAACCTTTCCCCTTTGTGTTCAGAATTTTGAACTTTGTCCTCAGTGATTTGGAGGAGAGAGGGGGAAGGTGAGGAAAAATGAGTTATCATAGGATAGCTGTAAGTCAAAGTTCTGTCTCACTTGATGTTACTGTCCTGTTGATCTTCAGTGTTTCTTTAGTACTGTTAGCTTTATCACTTATTAACTTTACTCCAGTTTAGCCTTTCTTTCTTTTGTGGTTCCTGCCACCAGGGTAGTTCTGTCC
Organism: Corapipo altera; assembly: GCF_003945725.1. Lineage (NCBI taxonomy): Eukaryota > Metazoa > Chordata > Aves > Passeriformes > Pipridae > Corapipo > Corapipo altera. Next base: position 3,928,043 of record NW_020884922.1, on the reverse strand, counting down.
ATGGGAAACACGAAGCCATATTTGCTTTCTGACTCTGCTGTGGTTCATATAAAGCGCTGCCAGTTGATTATGTTTTGGCACGTGGTGGGCTGCGATTTCCAGTTGGTTTATGTATCGTGGGGGGTTTTTTATGGTCCTTTACCTGATAAAAATGTATCATATACAGTTTTTAAAAAGTAGTGAGTAGGAATAAGAGTGGTTTTTTTTGTTTGTACAATTCCTGATACAATCATGACAAAAGCTTAGTTTGAGCTGTTATGAAAAAATAAAAAGGCAATGCAGTAGTATTTTGAGTGTCATGAGCCAAGTAAAGAAGACTGAATTTTTCACAACTTTATTTTGAAAATTTATTTCTAAGACACTGCATAATGTTTGAAATAAAACAGGTGTACTCATGCTAACACGAGGTACAGCACCAGCATTATTTTTGTGAGACAAGAATCACAAGATCGACAGCAGATAACATGGAAGAGAAGGGGGAAAAAAAAGACCTCCTTTCCAAAGAGAGGGAGAGGGTTTGGGTCTTAAAAATATGCACCTGTTTGTCTATTGTTTTTTTTTAAATTATATAAACACATATAGACTTCTAGACTTGTTTAAAATATCTATGGGGCTCTCTGAAATTTCCTGTCTAACATGAATGACTCAAAACAATGCAGTAGCTGTAGCGGAGTTTTCTCAAAGTGTACATAGGTCTTGCATAAAACGCGGGAGAGAAAATAAGTTTCACTAAATTATAAATTTTATTGAATATTTCCCTTCTCATTTGTTTGCTTTGATGAAAGAAATCTATTTGAACAAAAGAACCTGAAAGTATCAAGGCTGTTACGCGCAGAATTCATGGGTGCTGAGTGTAGCCACGCAGGTACGTGTGTACACATGTTCAAAGCAGGAGTATGCTTTAGCAATTTTATGATCTGCTTCTTTAAATAAAGAAGTTATTAATCTGAGTAAAATCGATTTCAAATCTTGCAGGCAATCTGTCTTCTTTTAATGTCTGTCTTTTTTGACTAATAGCAATTCGCAGTGCATTTTGAGGAATGCAATACATTATGACCAGCAAGTTATAGCAAGTTCGTCTCTTATTCTTCCTAAGTCCTGAGGATATTTAATAAACAGCGTAGTTTAGGCAAGTCTAGAAAATTTGTGTAGATGATTAATAGCCTTTACTATCATAGCAATTGAAAATTTCAAGCTGACAAATAATAGCAGGCCAAAAACTGTGACTATTCAATGTCCTTTTAGTAGTGAGAATGGAAACATCTACACGTGTTGACTCCCTTGAAACTCAGTGACATCTCCACTTCTGTCTGCTATAACTTGATCAAGTAATTAATAATAAATAATGAAATTATTTAGCACAAGGTTGTTTGTGTGAGATTAACAAAAAGGATTGTTTTACAGATGTTGAAGGGACAGACAAAAAAAGTGCATTGCTCTCCCCTCCTTTGGCAGTGCTTTTCAGTGTGTTATTGCAGTCCTTGTGAATGCTGGTGTGCCGAGTTACCCTATGTGAGGTTGCTTTTACACCTTAGTTCAGCAGAGCGTAAATAAGGGACTCAGGCTATGTCTTGCTTAACTGGAAGTTAGCTGGGCAGTCACCATGACATTTTCTGTAAGTTCAGTTTCGGTGTCAGAAGGTGCATAGGGTCTAAAAATTCCAGTTCCCAGACTTTGCATAAACAAGTCTGCATAAGTCTTTGCAAGGTCTGTGGTTTCTGTGAACTTTTTTTGTGCATTAAAGAAAACAAGCTTTCTTGGGAACTCTACAGTGCTTTTTAATTCTATCAGAAAGAAAGCAAAACACATTAAAGAGTATAAAAAGTTGTCAAAATCAAAGTTTTATTTCTAGTAATAAGTGGTAAGAAGGAAAGAAGACACAGTTTTATCTTTCAAATGGGAATATTTTTCCTAGATGCAATAAACATACAGTGCTTCTATGATTTTTATATTTGATGTATGTGCAAAATGTGCTGTAAATATATTGTTGATTCACTGCCTTTCCCAGTAAACTGCTTGCATTCAATTCAGTTATGTCACTACAGTGAATGCAGCTGGGATGGGTTGCAGTTAATTCTAATTTATTGTTGTTACCTTCATAAAGGTGGAGTTGAAGCTCAGCAGGATATTCTGTTGACTCCAGTATTGCCTGGTTTGCTCAGGCCAATGTTCCAGAAAGACTATAGCAGATCTGGAAATTATGGTTTGATTTCTCAATCCCCTAGTTTAATCAGAAGTATGAAACTCCTTCCCTGATCCCTGTCTGGACTGTAACATCTTGGCCCTTCTGCTGAATAAAGACTTAAATAGATTTTGTAACTTTATTTTATTAATCCAATGAGCTTCCTGCATTTTGAAACCATTCTCTGGACGTATCTTAGGCAATTTTTTTTTTCTTCTTTATTTCTTTCTAACATGACTACTGTTTTTGTCTTCTGTTTTGAGTTGTTGGTCACATGAGATGTAGTTTCAATAATAAAGGTACAGCAATGGAGCAATGTTTTTCTTCTTTTCAAAAACCCTCATGATTCTCCCTCTCCCTCAACTATCAAGTACTCCTACACTACTTCAGTCTTTTTTGGAAAAAAAGTCAGCTGTAAGTCTGAGTCATACTGTCATCAGGAACTAGAAGCTTGGATGTTTTGAGGGTTCCTGGTGGGGATTCATGGGGTAAGAGCAGATAATATTTTCATTTCTGTAAGCTTATAATAGATTCATGATGGTTGCAGTTATTATTTATTAATAATGATTTTGGTTTTTTCTGTTAGCACTTTTTCAAGACGGTGTGGAATTAAATCACTAGATAGGATAACCAGCAGTATTATGTTTTAAAAATATATGACCTGAAACCATCTAACTTGTGATAGAGGCATGAAATCTTCTGGTTGGTTGCAGATGTTAGGGGGTTCAATTTTATTTTTTTAATATAATATACCAACTCTGTGTAGACTGTTGTGAAATGACATTTGTTCCTATCATTATAAGTAATTAAGATTAATTTAAACCTGCATGGAGCAAAATCAAAACCAGTTTTTTAACTCAACAGTGATTTAAAGAAACTGGTAGGTAAAAGTACAAAGCATGAAGAGTATGAATCAAATCTGCAATGCTCTTCCCCCTGCTGTATAAGCACTGTGCAACCCACACATGGAAATTTTCCCCTAGTCTGGCACTTCTGAAATGTGACGTAGTTTGAAATTCCAAAATGGAATTTCAGAAGAAAAGAATAGTTACTGCAGCTGAACCCTGTACAAATGCTTGGAACAGTCTTTTGTTAAATGTATTGAGTTTTAATATTTTAAACACAGCTGTTTAAAATAACTAGAAACCTAGGGTTTTCCAAGTTATATAGAAGTGGAAGTTTCCAGATAGGAGGGCAAATTGTTAAATTTGAATTAATGATAGAGTCTAATCAGTTCAGAATAGGCACCTAAGCCTTGTTAAGGACATAGCATGTTTAAGGATGGATAGGCAGTATAGTCTCTATGGCTTCCCCCACTAGTTCCTGATCTACTTATTTTTCTTCTCATTTCCCTTAATTTTATTTTTTTTATTTTTTTTTTAGTTACTTGAGATTTTGCTGTAATTTAGGAGACTGTATTTACTGTTTGAATGGTCTAATTTGGTTTAGTAATCTGGGTTTTTCTTCTCTGTCTATTCTGAAATACTCTATTAGATTACCACCTGAGAACATGTACAAATTGCAGGCAATGGTCAGTAAGGTAACCTCCTTTGTACCTGGCTAGGCAGAAGTGTAGGATTTGACATGAATAGAACTACTTATGTGCTTAAATTCAGGCATCTTGTTGAAGCTGAGCCAGTGTCTCTGCTCAATTTCCAATTTCCACTGCTTGCTGCCAAGTATATTAGAACTGTCTATAAATAGTTTGTGGAATTTTTGACTGAGAATAAAAACTAATGTCAGGTTCTTTCCTGTCCCTGCCCTTTAAAACAACAACTGAGGAGCTTTAATTGTTTTTACTTTCACACAAAAATCCTTTTCTGAAGTCAAATTAGTTTAGTTATTACTTTAAAATTGTGTATTTTAATGACAGCATTCTCCAGGGACAAGGAAGAGTGGAAAGTGACTGGGAAGCCACAGCTACAGAGTAGGAATGTGACTCAGTTGTAGACTGCAACATCTTCCAAATGTTTGCTTGATGTGTCCCGATGGTGCCGTGGGCTCTATTTCAATAGTTCAGCATCATCTGGCTGGCAGCATCTGTGCCAAATTTGCATCATGCTGACATCTCAGGTGATAGGGAATTTTGGAAATTTTCTTTTGTGTGTTGTGACAGCGTTCACCATTGGTGTAGTATTAGTGAGTAACACGTGCAGTGCTTAATGAATCCAGAATGAGAGCTGGTCTTGCTCACACTGAGTGACTGCAGAGGCTGAGCTTATGCCTGAGGTTGAGGTGGAGCCTCCCTGGCAGCACTGGAGCTGTGGGGAGCAGAGAGCATGCTTGGGGTCTCTGTGTTGGCACGTCCAACAGCCTGGCAGGAGCAGATTTGTGGTGCAAAACAAGTTACCTTGAAGATGTATGTTTGTGCTGTGTATGTTTCTAAGGGGTTTTCCTTGGACTAGCCCAAAAAACTGAGTACCCGTTACAAGTAGGAGCATATCATCTAAAAGAAATCCAGTTTGAAGGTTTCAAGGCCACAGTGTAATGTGAACCAAAGCACAGGAAGTGGAGAGCATCAGGAGATTCAGAAAGCATGCCCCTTACCCAAAGTAAATGACTAACGTGGACAAGTCCTAAGTTAACACCATAAAGTTATCAGGAGTAAAGGATGTATTATGTTTTGTTAGAGAAGCTAATAGATCTGTAACGACCTGATCACTGAATATTCAAATTCAAAGCATTCACTGATGGAGTGAACTTAGATTTTTTTTTTTAGAGTGTGCATTTTAATAGTCAGTTTTTGAATAAAGAATGCAGACTTTTTTGGTGTGGGGGTAATGTTACTAAACAATGTCAGAGTAGTAGGATATTTTTGGGGGGGATTTTTAGTTCAGTGTTACCAGGATTATAAAATCATAGAATGGTTTGTGTTGGAAAGGACCTGAAAAATCATATAATTCCAATCCCCCCTGACATGGGCAGGGAACCTTCCACTAGACTAGGTTGTTCCCAGCCCCATCCAACCTGGCCTTGAACATTGCCAGGGATGGGGCATCCACTACTTCTCTATGAAGCCTGTTGCTCACAGTAAAGAGTTTCCTCCTGATATCCAAAGGAAACCTGCTCTCTCAGTTTAAAGCTATTACCCCTTGTCCTATCAGGATGGGCCTTTGTCTAAAGTCTCTCTCCAGCTCTCTTATCTAAGCCCCTTTAGGCACTGAAAGGCTGCAATAAGGTCACACCAGAGCTTTCCCTTCTCTAGGCTGAATAACCCCAGCTCTCAGCCTTTCCTCATAGGGCAGGTGTTCCAGCCTTCTGATCATCTTTGTGGCCCTATTGCTATTTTTAACAATGAAAGTGTGTTGTTCAATCAAGTGGTGATTAACTTTGAGTTTAGGCTCTGCACAGCACATGCAGATTTGGAAGTTTCATGACTGTTTTATTCACCAAGAATGAATAAAGACCTGTTTTTTGAAAGTGTCATACAGCTGCATGTCGTTTAAAGTCCCTATGTGAGGAGGAAAGGACTCTATAAGAATGAGAGAGTGATTTAAAGAAAACAGTGCTGGACAACATGTTTTAAGTATACAGTGCAGACTTTTAGCAGCATCATAGTCATTATTTTATACCCAAGAAATAATTGCCTAAGCACAAAATGGTAGGTACTGGTTGTTGTAAAAGGTAAAAATAAAAATCTAAAACCTACATAAAATGATTCTATTGCAGAATTGATTCTCTAGTTCTTGTCTTAGTTTACTAGATAAAGCTACATCACAGTTGGCCCAAAATAAAAATGGTACCACATAAAATAACAGCATTGGGTATTGTAAACAAGTTCTGTGCTTTATCTGCCTTTACAGTTAAATTTTGTGGTTATTACTTGCTTTTGTATCATTAAACATTTAAATAAGCCACTATTTCAGTATAGTTTCATCTGTTAGTCATTTTTATTCTTAATTAAAGAAATTAATGATGCCATTGTAGTATTGGAGTATACAACACTTTCTCATTTCCTGTGAACACTTGCTTTCACTGTTTGAAATTTTAAATATATTTACTGTATTTTTTTTGTAGCATATGTTCTTCTGTTTTGGAATAAATCTTGTCACTATTTTGCTCTGCTTGCCTTTAGTAGAAAATTCTGATTGATGTCTGCACAGCAGTAAGGCTTTCTCTCAATGTTTCTCTGTATTGTATGTGTTAAAAGAAATGGTTATTTAATCCATCTGTTATGTAAATGAGAATTTGCATCTTGCTGTACAATGTAAAGATGATTTTCAAGTGAGCACCTGAAATTCCTATGACTCCAGTACCTAACTCTAAGGAAATAAGGGGAAAAAAAAACAAAACTGCACTTAACTAGTAAGGCCAAACTGTTGATTTAAAAATAAATAATACAAAATTTGTCAATAATTCTTGGGAGGATTCTGCAGCTAAACTGGAGATTATTGATCAGTTAATGCCTAAAAGTGAGTACTGTCCCTTCTCATGGTGCTTTTTTAATTGTCTTTTGCGTGAATTATGTGTGGCCTTTTGTCAAGGAAGTAGCAGTAGTTGCGTATTGGACAAAAACTTGTGGTCAAAGTGCAATACACTATATAAAAAAAGACAGGAAAATATGAGATTCCTGTGAATAGTGAATCTTATCCTGAGAACTTGATCTAAATATGTACTGGTGCATAAACTAAGTTTATTTTGTGCATATCTCTAATTGAAGGGATGTAGTGATTGCAAACTAAGCCATCAGAAGGCAGAAAATAATAAAATTATGGTACTTGTAAAGCCTGTGACTGGTTTCTGTAGAAATCTGGGAATGATATTGCTGCTTTGCCTTTTTACTGGATATAGAGATGTAGCAAATGATTGCCTGACTTCAGTGGACTGTGTGCAGCTCTGCTGCACTTAATTTGAAGCATTCCCTGTAGCAATAATTCTCTTTATTTCACAGACTGTTCTGGGAAGGTAAGTTTCAAATGATTAGACTATGGTTGGTTTGGTTTTTTTCTCCACTGTTTGCTCCACTTTCAGTTCCTTTTCTCTTGTAATTTGAAGTGCACCTGCAGCTCTTCCTGTCTTCTGAGGAGGGCAAAATCTGAATTTCTGTCACACGGTTTAGCAGTGGTTGGAGAACACAAAAGAAAGTACAGGAGAAACCATATTCTCTGAGAGTCTTCTGGGTTATAAAGGAGGAAAAAACAAGTCTAGTCCCTTTTGTAACCTCATGTTCATCTGAGATTACAGAAAGTGTTTTTTCTCAGTCGCATGCTCTCAGTATACTGCTCCTTCTGCAGAACAGGAGAGCTTGGCTGCGGTGTGGCCATGTACCTATGGACGTGTAGCTGTGCAGTTGTTACAGCATTAAATTCCTGCAGCTAATGCATTTAATTCTAAATGTACAGTAGTTTAACAAATGTAAGTGTTCAGGAGATGAAGTTGTAATTGATGAGCCAAAAAGTCTGACGAGGCTCCTACCTAATTTTTTTAGCTCATTACTGCATGTGACCTACATGTAAATTCAATACAGTATTTTTGGTTACACACCGAATAAATGTTTTTGCCATAGAATGGTTTGTGTTGGGGGGAACCTTTAAAGATTGTCTAGTTTATCTGAAGGACGGTGGTAGTACTTGTTTTTCTTTTGGTCTTCTGCATGCCCTGCTCTGAGCTACATGTAACATCACAACTAAAATTGATGGTTGGTATGATGGGTGGGCAGTAGCCCACTTTTCTCCCACAGACTGGTTCAGTGTGACAAAGTGGCATCTTCAAGGGGAGCTTGTTTCTACACAGCTGTGCTTAGGTGTTTGCAGGAAGTGGGCTGGGACTGTGACAAAATGTGGTAACAAAAGAAGTCGTTCCCAAAAAGCCTGGAATGTTGCAGAGGCATCATGTATCTTTCCAGCTGCCATTTCTGTAGATGAAGAAGGATATTGTTGTTGGTTTTGAACTAGGCCATAACTTTTTAGTGAGGGAATGTGGAAGGCAGCACCAAATTGTTCATGAAAACATATAGTAACCTTTTTTTGGTGTCATCATCCACATTTGGTCAGTTAGAAGCAAAATTTGGTGAAGATTATTACAAAGTAACTTCAGCTGACAAAAGGCAGAGTAAACAAGTTAAGCTTACCCTTCATAAGGTACAGAGTGCAAAGGAATTTTGGGAGTAGGGTGAAGAAAGGAAGTTTGGTCATGAAATACATTGTCTAAAGTAAAGCAAGTTGAACACGTACCACGATAAAGGGTGTTTAGAAACACATTATATACAGGAAGTGTTGTTGATCTCCTGTCCCTGATAATTGTGGTTCAAGAAAAATATCCTGTCCAGTCTGCTTATGTAGCATTCATTATGCACCACAGTACCTTTTAACTCAAGGTAGTGTAGAAAAAGCTCTCTCTTCACAGCCATTCAGTTACAGCAGTTCTTCAATTTATACAGTTCTATTTATAGGGGGATTGTAATTTAGCTGTTAAAGATAATGGCAGAGGCTTAATCTTGATAAAGAAGAATTTAGCTTCAATGGAGATAGGTGTGCATGTTGGTTTGTGGTTTGTTTTCGGGTTTTTTTTGTGGACAGTAACTACTTGGTGCAACAGCAGAAATAAAGGTAACTTAAATTGGCCTTTGCCACTGTGAATTGTTTCTTTTAATTTTTCATTTTAACACTTAAATTATTTTTTCTGTAAAACACAATCTGGATTTAGCTTAGTCCCAAGATATATGATGTTTTGTCAAATTAAAGTTATAAAATTTGATTTTACAATCACAGTGGACAAAGTTGCATGTACCAGATTTTTGCGTGTTGCAATATTCATCACTTCACTGTACTAAATTAGTATTACTAATTTTAGTCAAGTCAAAATCGAAATGAGACTTCATTTGAGAGTTATTATTTGCTATCTCAGATATCAGTATTTAGGTAAACTTGTTCTTTGTCTGAAGCTTTCAAGGTCATATATGTATCTGGAGTGCAGAAGGTTGCCTTTCTTAATCTGAATATTTTGACTAAGAGGGACACTTCATTGTGGAAGCCTGGGGGTCTGTTTGCCTTCTTGAAAACTACATGAATTTGAGTAACACTCAAAGGAGAAGCTTGTATCAGGACTGTAGGCGTAGTTTTGTGCTCCAAAGTTATATGCAGATAATCCTTTGAGTCTGATACTCATTCCATTTTTGAGAGAGCTGTGCTGTATAGGCTGTGGGGAAGGACGGATGTAGGGGATCACATCCTAAAATGAAGGCAACTGCATTATAGTAACCTCTACACTGAGGCTGAGCATCACTGCTGCTGGCTGGGTTTCAAATACGTAGAACCTGGTGGCTGCTTTTTCCAAATATGTCATGTTTTCTAGGTGTAAGAGCATTCTTTTTCTCTGCTGTTTGTTTGGAGTGTTTGCTGGTGCCACATTTTTCGTTGTGGCCAGCCCCACTCCCCTGGCCTGTGTTTAATTTCCTGCCTGTGATGAAACTCAGAAGTAGTTACTGAGTCAAATACCTTCCAAGGCTATGGGTTTTATTTTCTGAGTAATTCGGTTTGCCTCTGCAGACTCTGTGTAGGACTTTGGACCAGGTTGCTAGGAATTGATGATGTGAGAGTGTCTCACTTTTCAGGGTGGGGTGTGGGGAATTTACCATTGTTTCATATAGACTTGCAGGGGAGAAATGCCCCAACTGCTGGAAAACCTGAAGGCAAACCTAGTGTTGTCTTGTTTTCTTCTGCAGTCAGCCAGTTGTGAGGCATGAATCAAAAGGAATTAATTCAAGTGTCTTTGGAACTACTTGTCTGTTTCTGTCTGATCGTAAGGTGAGGTGGCATTGCAACCCAGGGGATTTGAGTGGAATAGAAAAAACTGATGAAGGTCAAAAGGACTAGCTTTGTGCTGTGAAGGTACAATAAAATTTTACAGATGCATCTGTCAGAATCAACAAACAACTTTGACCATAACCACTCTTTGACCATTTGAGAGATTGTTAAAGTTATCAAAGACAGAAAGGCAGAAATTGGAGGGTCATTCTATGCTGTAAAACACTCTATCAGGAGTCTTAACTCTTTTAGTAACCAGTCGACTGGGTTTTTTATATTGCAGTCAAGGAATCTTTAGGGGTATTACTATGAGTGGTGGCAACAAACTCATGTGCACATCAATAGAAATCCATTAAAAGTACTTTCCATGCTTTTGTTTAATCTATAGATTACCAGTAGTTTAATATATCTTGTATTCTATTTAGGAAACATTCTTTGGGGGGTTTTTTGTTCTTTAGAAAAAACATATTAAGTACTTGTTTTTATCTTGAGCTTTTCCATTTGAATTTAATTTACATGCAGTTGCTGACCATATCTTAAGCTGCAGGGCTAAAGTTGACAAACATTTCTTGGTTTAATACAACTTAAAATAAGTGGCCTATTTCTGCTAAATATTTGTAAAAGGATGTGGAGAAAATGGGTGTAGTGCTGGCTACACAAGTGGTCTCTTCTAAGAAGTCAGCAGAAAAAAAGGAATGAAGATGTTGGTTTTAGAAAAACAATCTTGATTTCTTACAGGCTGAATGGAAGGCAGGAGCTTCTCTGTGTCTTCCAGCACTGTGTTGAAAGGGAAATCAATAACAAATATTTCTTTAAACCTTGTTGGTGACCTAAGAAATTTTTTTTACATACTCGTCCTCTGCTGTGTTAAATAGACTAACAGGAATTTCACAGATAATTATGTTCCCATATCTTAATGGAAATTACTGATCTGTTATCTGATATATTGATATTCTAGTAGTCTCACTTTATATGTGACATAATTGTAGAGATCATATAAAGATCGTTGCCCAAAAAATTCATAAAGGTGTCTGTCAGCAGTTAGTAACACTTAAATGGCATCTGAACACACTCTGTTTCAGTGGCAGTTTCCAATAAAAAAAGGAAGTAATAATCTGGCAGATTTCTCAGATTAATTTTTCATGTAATGGAAGATTATTGGGAAGGAAAGAATTTTGAAAAAACCCACCTTATTTTGATACTATAGTATTGGATCTGAAATCAGCCTTCATCACGACATGTTAGTGCTGCTTCTGACTAATCACTGAAGTTAGGTTGACAATAAATGTGACATCACTTTATCTCAAGAGATTAATTCCTAGATTGTAAAGCATATTTAGATGGAAAATAATCAAGTGCTCTGTCTTTGATTATTGGCTTAAGTTTTCTTAACCCACTAATTCTGGGTCAGTGTGTACCAGATTTAGATACGAGTTCCCTTTTTAGTATGCTTCTCATTATTACCGATTTATATTTTCTCTCTCTCTCTCTCCTTTGCTTTGATTTCCATCACTTCATTGTTATGTCAGTATTTTTCGTGTTTTCTTACTATATTTTTATCAGAACTAATTTCATTAGTATTCTGAGGTTTTTGTTTTCCTGGTTGTTATGCATAGGGAGCTTGTCAGGAATTCAGATTCTGGGAGCATCAGTGGAGTGCCCAGGTATTGATTGTCTTCAGCATAGTTACTTGAGGTTTTGGGGTTTTTTTCATATTTCTAAATGTTTGTGAGTTCCTTCTTTTTTGTCATGCTGTTAATTTTCAATGTTCAATAACAACTATAGATTTACTTAAACATGCAAGTACCCCTTTTTGCAAAGAAAAAAAAGGTTAATAATCCCTAATGTATTTGAAAGATGAAATATCAGTAAGCTATTTTTAGGTTAAAATAAAAGGTCTTGAAATGTGTTAATGTTTTTTGTATGCTGATGGAAATAAAAGAAAACAATCAGAAATGTGCTTCTATGGAATCAGTTACAATTAAAATCACTTTGCAGCAAAGATGCTTATTTTGTAAATTGGGAGCTGAGTTTACTGTTGGCATGAAATCAGAGTGGCAACACTCCTTGACATGTCAGTGATATGCAAAATGGAGGGATTATTTGGAGAACAGGTTTTTAAAACTTAGAAGTATATTTTACTTAGGAAATAGTTTAATTGGAAAATAGTTGCTCACTAATACAGTATTTGAAATAGTTTTTGTTTTAAAATACTTCAGGCTTTTGAACATTGAGGAGAGTTGTTATAGTGTGGATTTTAAAAAAAAAAGATTGAGACAAAGCAACCTGATAAGTAAATATCTGTTGTGAAATTTGTACATTGAAAAAGGGGTGGGAAACATGTAACTTTCAGGAGCCAAGGAATTTAGTTTTTTTAAAAAATAAATAAATTATACTTGCTATATTTCTGCAAATTCTGATCATCAGGTTTTTAACTGTATGATGTCTTTAAGAAATAAAAACTTATGTCTTTGTGCATTTGGTGTCAACCCTGGGAGCAATTTCTGAAACATTTTATTTTTAACCACTGCAGTGGAGGAGCACTGAGCTGTGGTTGCTTAGGTGTATTATGTTCTAGGTCAACTCGTAACAGTCTTTAAGTTGGTATAAAAGGAATTTATGTTTTCTTTGTGTACTTAAGGTTTTTGTCACCCAGACATACCACACTTACATTGCAATGCTGGTGCAACAACTGATTTCACCTGCATGAAAATCTGTGTGACATGGCAAATCTTCAATATTACAAAACTTTGAGGGATTAAGAGTTGTGGTTTTAAGATTTGCTTAGTGATGTATTTTATATTTTAGATTCACTACCTATATTCAAAGGAGGAGCTTATTTATCAAAGTAGCTCTCTCCCGAAATGCCTGAAAGATTTTATTAAAAATTTATTGTAAAGGTTAAAAGAAAGGGTGGTGAATAAAGGAGAGGAGAAATCTGTTCAGTGGGAGAAATGTGCACAAATACAGCTTGATCTCTCACATGTACCAGGGCTACCACCTATCAGCAAAGGTATTTGCTTTAGCAGGCTACTTTTACTCTGGAGAAGTACAAAGTATTGGATTTGGAGGGATAACTTTTCTGTCTGTAACTCTTGATGACCGCGTGAGTCTTGTTCATCTTCACAAGTGTACGTAGTTTTGCTGAGCACTCCCGGGAGTTAACTGCTGAAGGTAGCTACTTCCCTGCTGTATTTGAGCTGCCTTTCTGGATAAAGGGTATAGGCTGCAATTCATTGTGAAATAGATGATTGTAGTCCCCTGGATGTCTGCATTTGCGTAGCATTACCTTACAAATCTTGATCCAGGAGAAGATGAGGAAGATGCATTGAAATAAATCCTTCATGAAAATATAGTAGCATTTGATACACAATCATACAACTCTACTATCTAAAATGCATAGTTTCTCAAAACTCTACCACAGTCTCTTGTTCCTTAACTTTCTAGTATATTTAATTGTCCCTAGTAAATTGACAATACTTGAGGTTTTTTTATTGTATAGTAACTTTTCTCTAGGTTTTCTCTTTTCAGTTTTATCATAAATTAATGTAGAACCTTTAATGTTTAATATTAATTAAAATAACTTCATTTTTGTTCGTTCTATTCTGTAAAAAGGTATCTGAAGAATTTCTACAAATTTTATCTTGGAAATTAGCTTATTCATTATGTTTAATTTTAGGAAATGGTGCTCTTGCAGAACATTCTGAAAATGTGCATATTTCAGGAGTGTCAACGGGTAAGTCATTTTTTGTAATGTTTAAATTTCATGCATGACTTAAATAGTAAATATTGAAAGCCACCTGGTATCTTATGAAGAGATATTTGGCTATAAAAATTATTACTGCCTTTTGCAGCATGTAATAAGGAATGAAGCAACTGGAACATGGAAAAATTCTCATAAGATAAAACTGATACCTGCATGCTCATGAACAGATTATGCCTTTCTAAGTGGACTGCTTAATTATTTTTCCATACAAACATTGAACTAAGAGAAAAGTTGGTTTAAGTTGAATTGATATTTTCTTTCCACAGTAAAGTTTTTGTGAAATGAAATTTACTGAAATGTAATTTTGGACATTGCTACTGTCAAATAATATAAATCCAAGAGTTATGCATTTCACCTGATTAGATTGAAGCAGTAACTGAAACTACTGTACACTTGACTGCACAGTTTCCTTAATACAAGAAAAAAAAAGCATTTTAGAACTCATGAAACTGAGAGACTGAGATGCTGGGAGAATATGGGGTATAAAAGCAGCACACATTGCTCCAAGGTTGCTGTGTTCTCTTCCAGTCAGTCAGTCTCAGGCCTCTTCCAGGCAGCAGCCACGGTCGGGACTACTCTGTGTTAGTGATGTGACTGTGTGGCCATTGTACAGTCTTTGTTCTTCAGATGTTGTGCAGCATCAGCCAAGCTGCAGGGCGTGTTTTATGATACAGATACTGAGGATATGTGCAAATCGGGAGATAAACACTCCTCAGCAGGTAGAAGAATACAAGCCTGATTCTTTCCATAGGGAAACTGGCACTAATCCCTAAAAATCAAACTGATTTTCACACACCCTTCTTCTAAAATGGGTCAAAATGCGAACTTGTCCTTTTTGAAAACAGCTTGCACATCTCACTGCAGTTATGCTTGCAGTATTGCTTCAAACATTATATTTCTACTTGTGCTCACAGTTAAGTTTTTGGATAAATGTACAGTCAGTGGATGGTCTCTGTTACACCCTACTGCTTTCTATTTCCCTTTCATTGTTTGCCACTCAAACACTGTTAAAAGTCTAATTATAGAAGACCTTTCATATCCTTTCTTGTGCTGCATCATGAAAAATGTTGTTGCTTTTTAACAGTAGTAATGCATCAAGTATCATATATAGTACATTTATGGCACACTGTAAATAATAAATATCAGCATAGCTACTTGCCCTGCTGGAACAATTGTTGCTGGAATTGGAATGTATGAGATACACAGCCTAAAATCTAACTATGCAGCTTTCAGGGTGTGTTTTAACAACCTCACACCCCTTTGTTTACTGCAACAGTCATGTCACAGGTCACAATACAGGCAGAAAAGCATCTGTTGGGCAAGAGGTGAATGGAATTTTTGACTCTGCTTCCAGTACTTTGGCCAGCATGCTTGAATAGGCAGTGCCAAGAAGAGCAGAACACAACGTACTTTCTACGCAAGATAGCAGCAGCTGGTAGATAGACCTTTAACTACTAAAAGGAAAGATCCATTTAAAAATAAATAAAAAAGAAAATTAAAAAAAAAAAAGAGAAAATATATATAAAAGTAGCTCTGATGTTCCTGTGTTTCCAGATGGGAAAAAATAAATATCACACTCTAAAGTTTCTGTCTGAATATAAAGTGCAAATTCTTCACTGGGGAATTTTCAGATAATGGATCTGGGGATGGTCTGTTAATGACAACCCAAAGAAAGCATGTAGCCCAACTCAGTGGCGTTTTCCTTACTGCTGTTTGTATGTACATCTTTTAAATGTTAAGTGCATGGCCCAAGTATAAAAGATGGGGATGAATTACATGATATTTTAGTTCCTTTTAAATAAATTCACTGCCCCAAACATATTTTTGAACTTGTAAGTGATATGTTTTTCAAGCATACCTGGACAGCTTTATATTTAGCAGAACAGTTTGAAGCAGAGTTTCTGTGAAATAGAACCAAAGACATCTGACCTTTAATCTTTCTAAGTCCAACTTTCACTTGGTGTTGAAACCAAGCAAGTGATTTTCTTGAACAGTCGCTACTGAGACAGGATTTAAAATGAAATGATTGTCTCAATGGTAGATTTTCTGTCATGCTGCTGCTGTAAGACTACGTGACGTACCTTCCTAAATTATGTTTTAATAGCACAGACCTCTGTGGTCTTTGGTATTTATGCTACTGCTGTATATTATATCTTCCAAGTTACAGGTACTCTAATATAGGAGCATGCTTTTTCTACCAGCAGCAATAGTGAAATGTTGTCTCTTGTGTAAAGTGTTTATGCTTTTAAAATCTGAAAAATTCAGAAATATTTTGAGGTCTACCTTTGAGGTATGCTGAGCCGTAATTGTCACAACTGCAAAACCAATTCCTCCATCTCCCCAGTCTCCCCTCTCACTCTCCATTTTGAAGAATTTCAGCACTGGTGTAAACAGTTGTTCATTAACAACTGTTTTTATTTATATAGTTTATATATGATGATTATATATGTATATTTATATATATATAAAAACTATTTCTTTTTGCTGAGTGTGTCTCTGTATTGCTGAGCAAAGGGCTTTAATTTATAATGCTTTCTGGCTTGCCCTGGAGGCAAAGATTCCTATGCATTCTTCCCCTGTAGTTCTGCAAATAAGACTTTCAGTGGCTCCTGAGAGTTACAATGCAATAATTACCCTCCCTATTCATGGTTTAGACTTTATCACAATATTATTCTCTTTTTACTCTAAGCTGTTTTAAACACCTTCAGATCATTTATCCAGCTGCATTCATGTCCTTACCATGTCCAATATAATGCATACCTTATCATCGTGTGGTTCACATTGAAAGCTAATTCTTTTATCTTTTCAACTAATCTTCTGGCATTACTGTGAAGATAAATCCCTAATCTCCCTCTCCCTGCTTTTCTGAAGTGACTTTTTTCCTTGACATGTTGTTCACTCTTACTTACTACTGGTACTTTACTTCTCTAGATCTTGTTACAGAATTTTTGCATAGGTTTCTTAATTATTTGCATGTTACAACTTGCTAATTGAATTTGGTAAAGTTTTCATTGGCTCTCTTCTGTTTACCAGTTAACATCCCATAGGTAGTTTATGGTAATGTTCTGTAATGTGGGGTGGTAAACAAATTTTAGGAAGAAGGAAATAAGAAAAACTGTTGTACCTATTTTTAAAAATCTACAGGAAAATCCACATATGTCAGAAAATGATGTGCACAGCTCTTTTGACCATTATTTTGCACTACAGTACGTGAAACATCTTCAGTCCTAATTGCAGTATTGTAATGTACTGAAGACTAATAGCAAAGTAACAAATTTGCAAATAGATTGTTAGCAAAATAAAGGTTCTCAAAGGAAAGAGTTTAAAGCAGGTAGGAGATGGATGAGCAGAATTGTACTCAAGGATAAAAGGGCATTGAAGGGAATGTAGGCAGAGGCAACACCCATGTAGAAGGTTCTCCCTCCAAATCTTACAGCCACCAGCGTGAGACTTGAGAACATCTGAGACACACATCACTGGGTGTCTTTGCTTTCTACGATGACACGTTCTCACTTCTGCTTCTGCCTTGGTTGCAATCCCATGTCCTTGATGTTGCTCACATTCTGCATGTTTTCAAACACATGAATAAAATGTATCTTAAATTATACTTCCAAAAGGTCTAGGAGAAACATTCTGGTTAGGCAGAGAGACAGGAACTGATTTTAAAGGCTCACTATTATCTTTATAAAGTATATTCTCTTTTAAACTGTTCTATTTCAAAAGGTTATCCTTGATTTAAAAAATCTTGCTGAAAAATTATTCCCTCTCAAAATGACAGCACTTCTGAAGTGCGACTTCTGCACAGTTCATCTTGACCTTTTAACATTTTTTTAAGCAAAGAGGAGATTTCTGTTGTCTCCTGAGTTATAAGTAAGAGATGTTTATTACATGAATATATGCCAAGTATGCAAGTGCATTTAGCATATGTAGCTAACCTGAAGTTAAGAAAGCTATAATTCCCTTTTCAAGTCCATTCTTTTTTTTTTTTTTTTTCAACCCACACTTTGTCATATGCATACTTTTTTCCTCTCTTCTACAGCACTAGCACGGTGTTGTTCCCCTGTTTTGTGCCTGCGATCATTCTTGCTTCCTCATGCCCTCCATAGTCTGCTTCTCTCTTCCCATATTGGGTGGTGCTGCAACTGGTCATATTTTGCCCTCAGCTCTTTAATGTGAGCTTTAGTGGAAACAGAGAAAAAACCATCTTATTAAAAGAATATAGAAACTATAGGGATATGGCTGGCTCTGCAAACAAAGGATAAAAAAATCCTGAATTTGAGTAAAACTGGGAGTTTTCATGGTTGTCTCGAAGTATCACCTTGGTTATACAGGATTTTAGTGCAGAATTTCTTCCATTCAAACTTAAGTTAAAGTTACTGTTTGTGCTGCTGCAGGGGTTGGATTGAGCAGATGAGAGTTGTTGGGAGTGCTGTGCCAGCACAGGAACTTGCCCAGCCGGTTGCATTGTAGTTCACAGGTGCTAGCAGTGTTTGGAGGTTCCTATTCATCAGACACATGCTGTACTTACGTTTTTAGCATGTTTAAGTTTTTGGGGTTGAACTCTCTAAAACTGAATGAATATATGTTGGATGGATCATTTTCGTGTATTTTAGTGCAACGTTTCCTTTTGTCAGGCAAACTTAAAAGCTTCTTTAGAGGTTTTCAGTGATAAAATCATGTCTGTCAGTTTGTAAATATCTAATATCAGGTGAATGTTGTAGTAGCATAAATTTCACCTGCAGGTAACTCATTTTAAGCTGAGCACTATTTCAGTAGTAACCAAGTAGTATGTGGAAATGTTTGCCAGCATTTGCTGGCTTGGTACAAAATGTTTTATTCCTTCTTCTAGTTTTTTGCATATTTTTTGTTCTGAAACAGTTAAAACTGCTGTTTTACTTCAAAAACTGAATAACCAGTTTTTCTTTCCTGACCTTCTGTTTCTTGCCTGAACAAATGTAAAGTATCACAAGATCATTTACACAGGAGCTGTGTTCCAAAATATCATGGTCTTAGAGCACCACCTATAGGGTTTGCTCAAAATTTAAAAAGAAAGTGAACGATGCATGTTCAAGTGCAATCTTCCTGTATTTTGTGACTTTTTTGTCCCTAGATATAAGGGCAGGACTTATGTTCTGTAGTTAATGTTAATACTTTGCAGCATGAATAAAGCTCTAAAAAGAAGCATGTGAAAAACCATTTAAAGCAATGTTCTCTTACAGCTGTACAGGACAGCAGTAAACTTACTGAGTTTATTTTTGCTACTGTATTTAAGCTAACACAGAAAATTCTGACATTTTGCCAGCACTTTTGTCTTTTAATACTTCTAAACATATTTTTTAGAAATGGATTTGTAATGCCATGCAGAAATATTTTAAAGTAATAATAATAATAATTTAAGAGTATAACTTCTCATTGTATTAGAGCCAGACAATAATTTCAGGTCTTTATAGTATTGCAAAATTATTTTGAAAGCTTGATTGTAAAAATAGAAAAAAAAATCCTCTTTACAAATTACTTTATTACAACTTTTGCAATGTTCTAAATGCTGTTCATTTTTCATCGTGTTTGTTTACTGTATCAGTTGTGATTTATTTTAATCAAATAGGAATTCTAAAAGCTTTTGGTGATTAGACAATAATGAAAATGCTTCCTCATTTGTTATAGTTCTTGTGTTTAAACTATTGTGTGTAAACTGATTGTGCTACCAGTAAACTTTAGGAGCTTGCAGGTTTTGGACTAGCAGTAAGAAAACTGAAAAATAAAAACACAGAGGGCAATTATTTTTGATGTGTTTTCTGACCACCGAAACTTCCTCATAATTTGAACATCTACAGTGAGAGTATTGTAGCCTTCCTATTACCGTGAAGGTTGTGAATCAGATATATGACAGGTGTTGTATATAAGGCTGCTAAGGGGAAAAAAAACTAGGAAAACAAAACCACAAACTCAGTAAATACAATACTTGAAATAAAATCAAGAGAGCTGAGAACACTCCTGTAAGAGGAATAGCAGCTGAGTTAAGGCTAATGCAGAAAGCTACTGTATAATAAAGTAAGAATACAAATGGCTGAGTTACTGCAGTTGCATATAATTAGACCTATAAATACAAGCTTTCTAGTCCTTTATCAGAAAAGTAGTAATATAAGTCTCTCTTAAGAATAATCTCTTACGAACCTAACTTTTCATATTTATAAATGAAGTGTACTGCAGTAAGTGCTTTTTGCCTTTCAAGCATTTGGAATCATGTGTGCGAAGATCATTTCCATGTCAAGAACTGGGAGGCAGGTATTTAAATGGTGGTCAAACACTGGGTCTACCTAAGACAAGAAATTTCAGCTACTTGATAATTTAGCTTCAATTTATTTTGTACCTTCAATGCATTTGTCAGTTTAAGGTGTTAAGTTCATGGTTAAATTGAACTGAATCTTTGTGAAGGTCAAAAATAAAATTATGAAATACAAAATCTTTCACTTCATTAAAGTTGTCAAAGTCTGTATAGAATAACGTTTTTTTAATCTGTAATAATAATTGATATAAGTAAGAACTGCTGCACTGGCAATGTTGAAAAGCATGTTTTGGCTCACATGTTCCATTACAAACTCCTTTAGAAGTTGGGGGTTTTTAATCGTTATATAATCTAATTAGTGCTGATTGGTTGGAGGTTTTTTCTGTCCTATTGGCTTTAAAAAAGTGGAATTAATCAATTGCTTTCAATATATATGTATTTTTCAGCTTGTGGAGATATTCCAGAACAAATTCGATCACCAAGTGGAACAATCACAAGTCCAGGGTGGCCCTCTGAGTATCCTGCCCGAATTAATTGTAGCTGGTACATCCATGCCAACCCAGGGGAGATCATTACTATAAGGTAACAGTGCTCCTGTTTTATCCACATGGATCAAAGAAGTACTAACTAGACATTTTTAACTGCCAGCTGTGTATACTGGTTTTCTCTTCCTTCCTGTAAGTGAAGGATTTCAGTTTTGTCTGTTTTCTGCCTTTGCTGTTATCTGATTTACTGTCACACAGCCATGTAGCCTTTGTTTTCAGCTGGGGAATTGGTGTCTAGCAAGAAGTTCAATGTGCTCATTTATTTGAATTCTTTTCAATGTGTCTGAAATATAAGAATTTTGCATTAAAAATGTGTAGAGGAAGTTCTGTTATGCTTCATTGCTATGAAGTCTCATGGTGTGCTTAAAAATGTCAGGGACAAATAGTGAGTCAGTAGCTATGACTGCAGTTTTGGAAAGGCTGAGTTTTGATGCAGGGAGCTCCTCATAGTTTCACAAATCTTGTCGCTTTTCTAAAGTAGTAATGTCCAAAATTTGTATCATAGATTGAAGTTCTCATTTATTCATTCGCCATTACTGGTTTATTTGAGCATCAAGATACAAGTTAATACCATTTCATAGACTTGATCATGAAACTGCATTACCTGCAGATTTACTTTGATTTCCAGTACAGACTTGCTGCGACATCAGTTATTCATTTCAAGTATTGCTTCTTAATTTAAACCATCTTTCTACTAAATATTCAACTGGCATAAATGCAATGTAAAGTGGGTAAAACTGTTTAGCTACTAGAACACTTTCTAAACTTTTTCATACTGTTTTTTTAATAAAACCAATTTTTTTCCTTCCACATTGTTTTCTTCCACTCATATCACATTTCAGTTCTGATAAACTTCTCTGTTGTCTGTACAGACCTGCTTTGCCCAGATTGTCTCCCCTTCACACTTCATTACCATGGCAGCCTGTCTTGATACAGTAGCCATACCATGACATTCCATAATACAGTGTTTGGGTAACGAGTAGTGCAATTGGGAGAAAGTCTTACCTGAAAACATAATTTTGACCAATTTAGCTGTATTTTTAATGTCAAATCATATCGTTGTCATAAGTGTAGAATTAGCTAAAATTCTGATGGAATTTGGGTTAAACAGAACCACTTACTAATATATAAAAGTCATTAAATGAGACACAGAAGAGCAATTTCAATAATAGAATTTATTTTTATATGAAGACTTAATGTTTGTTTTTTGTAGAAAAACTGTGCTTCTTTAAGTAGTGGATGCAATATTTTGTTTAACTAAATGGGTTCTTGTCGTCCTCATAATATAAAAGTATCAGCACAAGGTTAAGTCCTATTCTTACAGGGATAGAGAAGCTGCTCTTTTATTTCGTGCTAAAAAAACTTACAGCTAATTTCCATTTTTATGTGTAGTAATTCATCAGCTTGGTTGTGTAACATCCAGTTCAGTAGCAATTTTGACCTTTTCTGTTTTTCAGCTTTCAAGATTTTGATGTTCAGGGATCTCGGCGGTGCAGCTCAGATTGGTTAACAATTGGAAGCTACAAGAACGTTGAAGGCTACAGAGCATGTGGCTCTTCCATTCCCTCACCATACATCTCTTCACAGGATCATGTTTGGATCAGGTTTCATTCAGATGATAGCATCTCCAGAAAAGGCTTCAGATTAGCCTACTTTGCTGGTATGTTTCAGATGATACCTAGTATAATTTTATGGTTTCACTTTTTGTTTCATCTTTCAAGAAGTATTTCCATATAGGAGGATAAATCCCTTTACAGGAAATACCTGTAGTCACTTCGAGGTTTATTGAAATTAGGGAAAATATATGTTAGTTAAGGTATTTTGATCCCATGCACAACTTGAATATTCCAGTGGGAATCAATGATAGCAATAAGCAGAGTGAATGATTTGGGGAAGAAAAAAGTTAGCTGTTAATACTAGGCACCTGGAAGGGTTTTTTTTAACATAGTTTGAGATTTTAATTGTTTTCATCGCACTAAAATTAGTTGGTTAAATTGGTTAGGTAGACTTCTGAGTGTGATAAATACGGCAAGAGAGGGAAAAAATCGTGTTTTGATACTAATGACACATATTCTACTAGTATTACCTCCACCTATGGAGCACAGTCATCCAATTTAGGTAGGACAAGTCTAGTAGTTCAGTTTTACAAGTTTTGAAGTCAAGGCCAAGGTTCTATTTGACATCCTAATTTTATGAACCATGTGTGAATGTACTATATATATAAAAATATGTGTATATATATGTAACAGAACAAGAAGATGGTATCACTTATACTACATCTATTCTTCGCGGTTTTTAGTGAAATGAACATTTTCTGTAAATTGATCACTGCCAGCACATGCATTTTGCTCTCCTTTCACTCTTTGTCACCAAATTTGTTGACTTAAGCACTCTTCAGCAGTGCTTATAATGTTTATCACTCCTGTTGATTCCAGTTTTTCCTGCATTCACTTTTTAAAAACCTTAGCATTTGTGAAATTTTAAAAATGCGTTGCACATTTAAAAAAAAATTATTTTAGGAAACAGTATTTATTCTTAATGCCTTCTAATATACACTAAAGTAGAAAAAAGGGGAACAGAGGTATGATATGACTTGACCTATCACAGCAGATCAGTTGCAGCAAGGAAAATTCAGACTCACTATGAAGACTTTTATCATGTTGAATATTTAAGCACTGGAACATTAAAAGTACTTGATTGAAGAAGGCCCTTAAGAGCCTAATAACTTCAGTTAACCTTGCTTTGAGCAGGTGATTTGATTAGATGACCTTCATTCAAATCTGAATTGTTCTCTTGTAAAAAAAGAGAGAACGTGCTTCTCCTGGGAACATCTGGATTTTAGTGAGTTCATCATGCTGTCTTTCCTGTTTCCTTTTTAAAGCCTTAAGTATAGCGTTACTAAGAATGGGTATGTATTTGTCTAGTTTATTTTCCAAATTACTGCTATGTAGGACCATGTGCATTGCAGATGATTTTTTAAATTTTTGGGGGGATTGACCATGACAGTTTGTTTTATAGCCAATTTTACAGTCTGTACTGTGGTTTTTAGAAATAATAGTGATTTAAAATGATACCGTGGTATTTGACTCCGCTTAAATGTTGGAGAGCTGAATTAGCTTGGTTCTCAGGTATGTTTCTGTGTTTCACATGGTTGGAACTTTAATAAGTGAAGGCTTGAAAAATATCCTTGATGTTATAAGTGTGGTAGTAGCCAGTAGACCACATTTTCTTCAATAAAGGTGTCCCTTGACATTTTCTTCTCCCTGTAATAATTAAAAAAAAAAAGGAGACCAGACCAGAAAACCCCACAAAACCCTCACCTCCACATTTTCGGGACATTACCTGGATTCTTAACTTTTAAAGTACTGTTTTTTGTTCAGGCAAGCATACATCTCTGCATTTGCTGCACTCTCAGTTACTGGAGGAGAGGCAGGAGCAAACAGTGAGAGGACTTAAGGACAGAGGTTCCTCTTTGGTTGCAATAATATGTAATCTTCAGCTGTCAGCTGGTACCAAATAGAAACCTATGAAAGCAGAGGAGAGAAAGCTTTTAATGGGAAGGAATTTGAGAAGGTTACCAGTACTGCAGCACAAAATATTTCTGTATTTTGAGTGATAGAGAAGAGAAACAGTATTTTTCTAACTTATTTTTAGCACTTTTGAAGTCAGATTTCTCAATAGCTATAAATGAGCATTGTTTTCTTGATTGGGTTAAAGTTAATTGACTGGAAGCAGCTAAGGGTAAGGTTCATGCAGATTTGCTGACGGAAATTTGACTTGAAAAAACTGTTCTATCTTGAAATTTACTGAAAGTTGCCGTTTTTTACAGAGACTTCAAGTAGCTGGTTTGCCATTCTGGAGTACCTGCTGCAGCAAATGCGTATGCAACACAAAACATGGAAGTGCTAAACTCTTAAGATATTTTTTTTTTTTTCTTTCAGGGAAATCTGATGAACCAAGTTGTGATTGTGACCAGTTTCATTGTGCTAATGGGAAGTGTATTCCAGAAAGCTGGAAATGTAATAATATGGATGAATGTGGAGACAACTCGGACGAAGAAATCTGTGCCAAAGCTAATCCTCCGACAGCTACTTCCTTTCAACCTTGTGCTTCCAATCAGTTCCAGTGTCTTTCCCGCTTCACCAAGCTTTACACTTGCCTTCCAGAGTCTTTAAAATGTGATGGTAACATTGATTGTCTTGACCTAGGAGATGAAATAGACTGTGCTGTGCCAACATGTGGGCAGTGGTTAAAATACTTTTATGGTACTTTCAGTTCTCCCAACTATCCTGACTTCTACCCGCCTGGCAGCAACTGCACCTGGCTGATAGACACCGGTGATCATCGCAAAGTAATCTTGCGATTCACTGATTTTAAACTTGATGGTACAGGTTATGGAGACTATGTTAAAATATATGATGGATTAGAGGAGAATCCACGGAGGCTGTTGCGTGTACTAACAGCATTTGACTCTCATGCTCCCCTCACAGTTGTTTCATCCTCAGGACAGATAAGAGTGCATTTTTGTGCTGACAAAGTGAATGCTGCAAGAGGATTCAATGCAACGTATCAAGTAGATGGCTTCTGTTTGCCCTGGGAAATCCCATGCGGTGGAAATTGGGGTTGCTACACAGAGCAGCAACGCTGTGATGGCTACTGGCACTGTCCAAATGGAAGAGATGAAACCAACTGCACCATGTGCCAAAGAGATGAGTTTCCCTGCTCTCGAAATGGTGTTTGCTACCCTCGTTCAGATCGCTGCAACTACCAGAATCATTGCCCTAATGGTTCGGATGAAAAGAATTGTTTCTTCTGTCAGCCAGGAAATTTTCACTGCAAAAATAACCGCTGTGTGTTTGAGAGCTGGGTTTGTGATTCTCAAGATGACTGTGGCGATGGCAGCGATGAAGAGAATTGCCCAGTCATTGTGCCCACTAGAGTGATAACTGCAGCTGTCATTGGGAGTCTTATTTGTGGATTGCTGCTTGTCATTGCACTGGGATGTACTTGTAAATTGTACTCACTCAGGATGTTTGAGCGAAGGTAAGTAGAACAGATGGTCTTGAGAGTTCAAATGTATTAAATGGTTTTGTGTCTTTCTTGTCTGTACTTGAAGCAGTTTTATTACCATACAGACATTGTTGTGCGTGATTTCTAAAGACATTGTTCCTTTTTCTTTGAGAGTAAAAAGAGGTCAGTTAATCATAAGAGTATCTCAAATTGGAACCTAGAATCTGACTCTCTGCTCCTGGCAGGACATCTGAAACTAAACCTTGCTGAGACCTATGGCTCAGCATCATCCAGATGCTTGTTGAACGCTGACAAGCTTGGTGCCATGACCCAGTTCCCTGGGGAGCTTGTTCCAGTGACTGACCGCTCTCCCAGTGAAGAAAAGAGGATATATTCTGATCTATTGAAGGTTAAGCTTTCAGATGTTGTTACCAAAAAGAAAGTGTGGGACAAACTGCCATTAATTAAATTGCAATTAATGTTTCAGTTCTGTATTTGACAACATGTTTCTTTTCTTCTATTATAGACTAGCTCATACCAGGATTATGCATTCTTCAGTTTTTATAAAATAATGTGAGCATCTCTCATGGTGCTTTTTGTATTTAGCCCATATTTTTGGGCTGGTTTTTTTGTTTGCTTTTTTAAGGAATTTATTTTTGGGTTGATTTTTTTGTTCTTATTTCAGCTGGACAGACCCATAGGAATGGGACATAGGACCCATGGACAGACCCATAGGACTGAAAGGACATATTGTATATTCTTTGTCAATTAAATTTCAATTAAATTAGCAAAACTTCTGCTGCTGAAATTTGTTTCAGATTATAATAGTCTGATGTACTTTTAATCTTTAAAATATGTATAAATCAGTGTCTTATATATTCTGAAATTTCTTTTCTCTTCAAAAGATCATTTGAAACTCATTTGTCAAGGGTTGAGGCTGAGCTGTTAAGAAGAGAAGCTCCTCCATCCTATGGACAATTAATTGCCCAGGGTTTAATTCCACCAGTTGAAGATTTTCCCGTTTGTTCACCAAATCAGGTAAACTTTCAAAATAGCAGGAAGACGACTTAAATTTTAAGGAGACTGAAATAAAGATTTTTTTAACTTTCATCTGCATTCTTTTGTTCTACAGCATTTCCTTTTCTTCCTTTCAAGTCAATAACATTACACTAATGATTAACTACTGGACAAAAGCACGATACAGTAACACCACTCAGGTTTTTTTTGCAGGCCTTTCTGTTGATAATGCATGCCAGTAATGCACACTATAGAACCCCTCTTGCATTAGATTGGTAGATCTAATTGTATGTTCTCTATTCACATTGTGTAAGTTAAGAATGCAAGATAGCACTTGAAAATTTGTGAAAGAAGAATTAAAACTTCTAATGCAGAATGCTAGTTGATATCCTCATGTGCTTGGGTACAACCATGCCCATAGAAAAGATGATGGAAAAGGCAAGGCTGTAATATCATATAAAATTAACATGAACGAGTAACAAAGTAAAAGCCAGTAAATGGCAACTAATAGTGTCTAGTCATCCAGATTCTCATATATATGATTAGCACAATTCTTAACTTGATTAATGAATGAGGTTTCTATCATAACAACTTTGAAAGACATTTTCAATTAACTAAAGTTACAAAACTCGTCTGAGAAATAGAAGAAAAGTCCTAGTCTAAGAATCCTGCTGTGCAGTATTAGAGTTGGGATTAACTTGTATTATGTGTTGCAATTAATACAGCAAAGTTTACTGTTAGCAGATATTGCTGAACATGTAAGAAAAATAGTTACAAGACCATTACATATTCTTTTGTGCATACATGTTCACAAGCAACTGTGATCTGCTGCAAAGGATTCGGGAGAGGAAAAGAGGAAAAGTTCGCATGAGAGGCTTTGAAAATGTGTCAGAAAGAAGATACTGTAAAGATTTTTCAGGAGCTAAATTAGCACTAAACTTCATTCACAAACTTATTAATAAATGCCTAAAATGAACACCGTAGAATCCCTCATTCTTGTTGGATGGGTAGTTGTGATTATAATAAAGATCAATAAGTTTCTGTTTCAAAATGGTTCTGTACTTTTCAAATTTGGCTTGCTGTCCTCTTCTCCAAAATTAGGCTTCACCAGTTTGTGACGGATCTGTGCTCACCAGTCTCTTTAAGCAGGGTTAGCTGAAGGAAGTCTATTAAGACAGTGCAGTTGTCATGCCCAGATGTGCAAGTCCTTTAGTACAGGTAACTTGGAACAAACTCCTGCAGATCCCTACCCTGTGTGGGACACTTCAGGTTTGATGTACATGAACATGTGTAGTAATTAAGATTTACAGGAAAAACCTGGCTAACTCAGACCCATTTTTCATCATGAAACCTCACAAAGGTGACCTAAGATCTTGTTTTTTACTAAAATGAAATCTCCTCATAGAATAATTCTGGAAAATCCAGACATGTAGTGGCAGTCAGAGTTTGGTACTGGATCTGTTAAAAAACTGTGCAATTATTAAAATTTTATCTTTAGTTTGACTTTAATTGAATTAACCACTGTTACTTTGGATATATTTTAAATTATTTTTCAGAATTACAGTATAATGGAATTATATGGCAATCTTTTGTAATTAAACACAACAAAAGATTTATTGTCTTTCTCTGTAACTATGATTTAACACTCCATAAAAATATTGATGCACATACAATAGTTTTCAACAATGAAAGAGTGTTACTGGACTCTCACTATGAAGACCAGTGTTTCAGATAAGACTTGTGGCCTTGAAAACTGAAGTAGCTATACTGGGCAATTAACTAGCATAAAAATAAGGAATAGTAGTGAGCATGCCATCATCTTCAAAAGTAATAAAAAGTCATTCTGGAGTCATTGATGCTTCCATGGTAAAACTTCTATTTAACCAATGAAGTTGCACGATTTAAAAACTTTGTTTTTCAGAGCTGAGAACATCAGTAAAAGTAAAAGCTCAAGGCAATGTAAATGGAATTCTGTAAATTATAAAACTCCAGTTTTTAATACAGTTAAGTATTGGGAAAGTCAATGTTAAGTCAAGTTGTGTTCAACTTTGTTTTGAGCAATATATACATTTAAGATTGCAAATCTCAGTAGGACTGAAGATAGTTCAAGTTTTCTAGAAGTCTCAAGGTAGAGGAATCTTGAGTGCTCTAAATTGTATGTAATGCTTTCCATCTAAAACTGATACATGCCTTCAGAGCTGGATTTTTGAGGATGAGTAGCAATCTCTTCAGTAGCTTTTGAAAGTAAGGCTACTGAACACATGTATTTATATGCTTGAATTCAAATGCCATCTTGTGAACTATTGGAAGGGAAGAGGTAGGTTGTGCATGAGGTATTGTTTGGATACTGTGTTGTATTGTCTGAAGGGTGGTGGTAGGGAGCTGATGGTGACAGCATGAGACAACTGAAGTGTTTGTAAACAAAAGGAAATATGTGCATATATGTTAAGGGTTTAATTGGGGAAAAATGGCTGTTCTGAAGAATATTCTTTATTTTTCCATAATCTTCATTAAAAGTTGTGAATATGGACTTTATCCTGTAATTAAACACATTCATGAATATTTATAAAATCGTGGGCATATGGCAGATCTTCTACCCTATTTGAGAACTGAGCTACTTAGCTGAGGCAGTGTTTTCTGTGTGAGTCTGAGTAAGATATCTGCAAGTCAAAGGTGTTAATGTGTTTGCGTTACTTTACAGTTGAAAATTTATACAAAGTTTTAAAGAGGAAAATTCAGGCATGCATTCCTCTGTAACTGAATGGCTGGAAAATACGTACTGAATTTGGAAAATGTATGATTTAGAACACATAATTTTATTTAAACAGGGGCATTAAAACATTTTGAAACTGGAATTAACTGATAATGCCAAAATGGAAAAAAAATCAAACTACAAAGCTGTGCTGGAGAAGATATTTAATTTAGTCCCTTTGAGGCAACCCTATAGTAGTGGCTGAGGAAAGGTGGTCACCTCTGTTAAATCTGAAAGATTTCATTTTCAAATCCTAAACTTTTTGAGTCATGTTTTTATGTACTTTTCTTTAAAACTTACAATGACTACTTTAACTTCCTTGTAAGACTATTTGTAACAGATCTTGTATACCTGCTGTATTGGGTCTGTGGTTGCACCATGTCCTGATTATAGTGCCTTGCTTTTCACTTTGCTGTTATTTAAAGATCCTTGTTTTGGGCAGAAATGTACCTTATATATACCTCATTGCTTTTTTATTCCCCTTCCATATGTATTTCCACTTAATTTCCCTGTTCATAATATTTTTTCCTCTAGAAAATCTAGACTTTTGTCATGCCAGCTTTGTTTTTAAAATAGCATATTGCTACGTTTACCAGATCCTTATTATTAAAGATGCAACATGTTTAATATTTAAGGCTCTACATTTTACTTCGTGGTTATAGGCTGTTTTGCACAATCATTATCATTTATTCTTTGTTAGAACAGTACCAACAAACTATTAACACTTGCTTGTTGCTTGTCTTCCCATTTAGGCTTCAGTTCTGGAAAACCTGAGGCTGGCAGTACGATCTCAGCTTGGATTTACCTCAATCAGACTTCCTATTGCTGGCAGATCAAGTAATATTTGGAATCGAATTTTTAATTTTGCAAGGTCACGCCATTCTGGATCGTTGGCATTGGTCTCAGCAGATGGAGATGATGTTGCCAACCAAAGTACTAGTAGAGAAACTGAAAGAAATAATACTCACAGAAGTTTATTTTCAGTTGAATCTGATGATACAGACACAGAAAATGAAAGAAGAGACACAGCAGGAGCAGTTGGTGGTGTTGCTGCCACCTTGCCTCAAAAAGTCCCTCCTGCAACAGCAATAGAAGCAACAGTGGGAGCGTGTGGGAGTTCCTCTGCTCAGAGTGGCAATGGCAGTAACACGGATGGTGGAAGAGAAGTGACGAGTGTAGAGCCCCCGAGCACAAGTCCTGCACGTCACCAGCTCACGAGCGCACTCAGCCGTATGACTCAAGGCTTGCGCTGGGTGCGCTTCACTTTAGGGAGATCGAGCTCAGTGAATCAGAACCAAAGTCCTTTGAGACAGCTTGATAATGGGGTAAGTGGAAGAGAAGAGGATGATGATGTTGAAATGTTAATTCCAGTCTCTGATGTAGCATCAGACTTTGACATGAATGACTGTTCAAGACCTCTACTTGATCTCAGCTCAGATCAAGGACCGGGGCTTAGACAGCCTTACAGTGCAACACATCACAGTGTAAGGTCATGCAGTCGAGATGGCCCCTGTGAGAGCTGTGGCATCGTACACACTGCCCAGATACCTGACACTTGCTTAGAGGCAACAGTGAAAAATGAAACTAGTGACGATGAGGCATTATTACTCTGCTAGGTACGGATTGTTTAGGAAAGATTGTGTACAAGTTGGAGCAATATCTGTCATTGTTTTGTACTTCACAGTTAAAACTAGTTTTTAGTTCTAAAAAATCCAGGACAACAGTATGTTAAAACTACTTTAGCCTGTGTGGTTGATTAAACTTTTCTTATACTGGATGACATTATGGAACTATTAGAGTGAACATTTTAATGGCTAGGAATACACAGTGTGTATCCAGTATAATCAGATTACTCCTTAAACTGAAGTTTTCCCAGTTAGTTTCAAATTTAGTTTATCCTGGTACTGTAGTTCAAACCAGAAACATGGCTGCTCAAGACTCATTTGGCTGCCTGTTTAACCCCATATTAACAGGTGAATTTGTACAGAATTCTTTTCATTTAGGAATTGACTCTGTTGTATTATTGCCAACATACTTGTAACTTAATATACTAAGTACTGGTAAGGATTGTTGATGTAAAATATGTACTTTTCTTTGAGTTTATACAACACTTTGTCTAAATATTCTTAAATTTCATCATAATGTGAACTTACTTAAAGGGAGGAGAAACTTTCTCCAGGAGCATTCTTTTTCTTTCAGAAGTACAAAATGCAATGATATATGAAATTTAGACATAATAGATAAACTGATGGCAAAAGCTTTTATAGCACTGACTTTCCTAAACTGCAGTCTAATATGGTACAGCCAAATTGTATGTAAAATCCCCAGTCATTAGTCTTTTCGATTTGAAGTAAAAAAGGGCCGAAGATATTACAATATGTGTTAGTTCTTTAAATATCTGATATGTACAAATACACTACAGAATAAGTTCCAACTGGTAATAGATCTTTCCCTAATACTGTAGGGTATAAAGCTTGTTTGGACTCAAGGGATTTGCACTAAAATCATATTAAGGTCTCTAATGAGCTTAGTGCACAAGCACTATCACTTTAAGTACTATTATTGTCTAATATTGCAATGGCTATATATTTCCATGGCTCTTTTCTTGGGGTGTTGCATTTTTGTTGCAATTGAATTTGCTTTACTAATTCCCTATTTATTCGTTGTATTTAAAAACTGGTTTACTTGGTTGCAGACTGGTTGTTTAAAAATAAAAAACAAAACCCCTTTTAGTGTATTTTTTTATGATGTTACATGTTGGAGCAAAACAGATCAGTGAGAAAAAAAGCTCATAACTTCCAATTTTGTGATAAGCAGGTTAATATGTGGCTACTAGTGTGACAACAAGAAACTACACTTTTAAAAACAAAAATGTCAACTACTGTTTTATTTATTCTTTGCCAGTCTGTTTTCAGTAGGCTTAAAGATCCAGTATGAAATGTATTTGTGTGTGATTGTATGCTATTTATTAAATTTTAAATACTTTGTTGAATGTCATTTTAAAGCATGTTTAAAGTCTTGTGCATTTCTGTCGTGTTATGCTGTCGGGCAGAACTGACTAAAATTTTAATATGTATCAAAATTAAATTGAATTTTTGTTATGTTTTTGAGGTACTTTTAAAGATAAATCCAAGGTCTGTCTGGCTTTTTATTTTTTTAAATCCTCATCTCTGAAGTACAAATCACATGCAGAAGAAACAAACAATTGAACGGATTCCAAAGTGTACATATCTTCTCCCTCTTCTCTTCATTCACAGACACTGGGATGAGAAAAATAAGCGATTTTAACATCTGGTTGATTTTTTCATGACAGTTAGCAGGTAAATTCTGAGTTCCGGACACAATTATGTAGATTTGTGCTTTTGAGGAATCTTATGTGCAATACAGTTGTAAAAAATTTTATTATTATAATGACCCATGCGGTTTCAAGTTTCAGAACAGATCACATCACACTGGTACCAGATCAGGTACAGGTTGGCCCATAATTACACGTACTCGAGTAAAAGTCATCAATGGCCATTTTTATTCACATTGAATAATATCTAAATCTGTGGGCAATCTTTAGTCTGATTTCAGTAGCATTGCTTTTAGAGCAGGCAACTTTGCAATAGGAACATGGTAACGCACCCTGAAGTATATGTGAACGGTATGTCCTGGTATAAAATACTGGGTTTTTAAACCTTCCTAACTCTAGTTGTCATTAGAAACTGGTTACAGAAATGCTTGTCCCTGAGGCAGATAAATTTTGAAGAAAGTCTTCACAGAATACCTATGGCGTTAAACACACATAGTGATCTAAATTTGTTCCATTAGATGCCCCAAATAGCATGTACCTATGGACTCCATATTGCAGATGTAAAAAGAACACAATGTTTAATTTGTTTTAAAGGAGAAATGCTACACATTTAACTGAGAAGTTGGATTTGATTGGGAATTTGGAAAATTGTAAATAAAATTCATATTTGTATGAGGCAAATTTGTTGCAGTGATTTTTTTTCTTGGTGATATTAAAAGGAGCGATCATTTTTTCCTTTGAATAATGTATTAGTGGTTGGGGTTGTATTTGTTTAGTTTGCTTTTATGAAGGCTTCTAATAGGTCATTATTACCCCATTTCTTTTCATTCTGCAGAGCTTGAATTAGTGTTTTGTTTAATTGATTCTTGATTTAGCTGTGCTACAATGCTAGAGCATTTTGAACAAAAGTCAGAATTATTTACTGTGGAATTACCTTGTTTTCTGTAATAAGTCACTTTAATCTGAAAGCTTTGAAGAATGCAGGTTATTGTGAGGCAAGTTTTCTCCTCATGTAAAGCTTTTTAAGCGTGGAAAGAGTTTGTCATTGTTCGTTTTCACATATCACACTTTTTTTGTCATTTGATTTACACTGAAACATTTAGGGCTAAGCTTCCAAGGGTTTGTTTTGTTTCCAAAGTAAAGTCCATTTTTCAGTGCAAGTTCAGCAAATATTGCTGATAACTCTTCTTTCAAAACAGGTTCCTGGAGAGGATGCTGGAATTAGTTACAGTATCATGTGTTCCACTTCCCATCCAAATGCCAAAGCAAGAACTTGTGTCAAAGTTTGCATTCAGTCTGGGAAAGTCACAGTTCAAGTTAGGACACAAATACTTTGTCAGTGAGTCTTTATTTTAAAGACTCACAGCAGATCAAATCACGACTTTTACTTTTGGGATGAGTTTTTGCTTCCTTTCTGAAAAGTGAATGTTTCATTCTCCTGCAGCTGTTTGACTGTGACAGTTGTCCTGAGGAAGTGCTGCACATTTCCCATAAACCTTAAGTCAACAGCTTTAATCTTCCTGTAATTGGGATGAACCTTTTTGTGGAGTGTGTTCTGTTGGTTTGCGGGGTTTTGTGACTGTATCTCTTTCCTTCTTCCCTTGTGGGTTTCTAAAAATAAGCAGTTGGTAACTGAACTCCTGCAGGACATCAGCTACAGCTCAGTTGCCCAAAATGGGATATGTTCTGAAAGGACAAGGGAGGAGTCTGTCTTGTCCCTTTGCCAACTCACCGAAAGTAAGGAGAGGTAAGCAGACTGATGGTTGCAACTCTTTCCCTTCTATCCTCCATTGGGATTTCACTACTGCAGTTAGCTTTCCCTCATCAAAGTAAATTAAAGTCCGTAATTACTGGATTTGACATAGAGAAGTTTTATAGCAGAACATTCAAGTCAATGTGTCCAGTTCAGGCGTCTGCTCACATCCAGTACCTCACTGTGGTCTATCTGGTGAATAGTAACTTGAGGGAAGAGAATGTAGTATTCACTAAACTGAAGTATCAACTGAGAATTCAGAACGACAAGACTTCCCACATCGGTGATGGAGTTAAGGGGAGATGTCGCTCTATAAGCAGTCTTGGTTACTGATTCCTAGTCATGCTTTGTGAAAAGGCATTTGGCATTAACAAAATTTAGCTAATCATTGTGAATATCCAGGTACAAATTAATGTTTGTGGTATTTCCACAGACACACGCTGAAATCTAGCAGAAGAGTTTAGCTTTCAGCATTAATTCCTCCTTGTGAGCAAGTGGCATCATACTATCAAAGAACAAAAGAAAAGATACAATCTGAAATACTTGCATTCAATTTGGAAGATTTTTTTTTTTTCAGATTACAGTTACCTTGTATGCTGCTTGTGCAGGAAAGAAAGGGATGGAACACAGGAGGCAAAACCAACTAAGATGAAAGGATGAGTCACTGAATTTTGAACTTGTCTGATGAAAGGGTTGTAATAAAATGGACTAGAAACTCTAAAGGAATATAATTATAATCTGTTACATTGCACAAAGGATTTTTTTTTTTTTTTGGTAAGCAGTTGTAGGACGGCATCCCAAGAATGTAGGGCGTGTCAAATCAGGAATGTATTAGAAAAAGAAAGGAGTTCTGATTCACTGTGCACTTTCTAACAAATAATAATTTCTTATGGAAAATGTAAAGGACAAAGGACTAAAATTATTTTAAGGAACAAGGAACTGACCCCTGAAATAAGCATACATTGTAGATGTTACCTACCAGAGGCAGGTGTCTGAATTCAGAGTAGAAATTTCAGATTTTGTCTAAGCATTGTTGACTCGTGGTTTAGTAGAATTGCATTCATACTTTTGCAATCAAATAGTTGTGCCTCTGAAGGTATGCCAGCAGAAATTAAGAAAACATTTTATCACCTCTCCAGGTGTATAAAACTGAGGAAAAACAGTTGGTAATATTTATTTTTTTAAAACTTGTCATCTTTCCTGTGGTTATTTAACAACCACCTTTGACAGTTGGAGGAAATGATTCTGGTGCACCAGAGGAAAAATAGTCTGGAGCAATATACAGGATAGTGAGGACTGTCATAAACAGACATTTTTTTTCTGCAGTGGTATGGCAAGGAACAGAGATGTTCAGTTTTGCTTTATTTTGCCTAGTATGTTGGCCAGCAGTTATGGTTCTGTTTCCAAACAGCTAATTTCCGCTTTTGTCATTATGTTTCTTGGAGTTGGAAAAATCCCACCTATGAATTCTTTCTTTGATATCGTCCACCAGTAAGTAACTGACAGATATGATGAGCCTTTTTTTTTCAGAGAACATTCTGAAACTTAGAACTTAAATGCCTGAGTTGAACTGCCTCACAGATATTTAGAAAGTGGACATTTTATTGACTCTTGTTGAGCCAAGGATTAGTAAAAAGAACAAAGAGCACAATACTAGGGTTCCTTAGATGTTCCTCTCCTGGGTTCCTGGTCATTCTTTTCTCTTTGTTGGTTCTGCTGTCTGTGGTCCATCATTTGTGTTGAGCAAGTTCAAGGAGGAAGAGGCACTTGGCCTTATGAAAATGAGAGGGAACAGTTACTACCTACTCTTGCTTTAGAAAGTAGTATGGTCTTCAGCACATGCACAGCTTTGGCTGCCTTCCTTTGTGTCACACATGTGGAGCCTGAGGCTGAGTGCTAATGGGCTGCACCATCACTTCCAATGTGTTTGAGGAAACACTGGCATTAGGATCTTGGATGTGGCCCAGTACGTGTACTAAGGGGAGCATATTTATAATTGTACCACTTATGTGAAACTACAGGATTGAATTTCTTTCATAACATTTTTTTAGCCTTGTTTTTTAATTGAAAACCATTACAGTGTACTTTCTAGTTTTGGAAAACATTTACAGCTGAAGAAGGCTTTAGAGATTAGATTTTAAAAATAACCACTCATTTGTGTCTGCAAATCAGTCATGAAAGTAGTCAGCACCAGATTGTTCTGAAAAATAGTTGAGAGGTTTTGACAAGGGGCACCTTGACTGGTCTCACAATTATGAAGACTTTGCAGGTAAAATTATGTGTAGACCATCTGGTTTTATTGAATGAGTATTAAATGCACACTAAGGAGTGTGAAAGTAAATCCCAGGTGAGATGGCATTATGGATTCTTTATAGAAGTTGCAGAGAAATGCCTACTTGAGTATTCACAGCCCTTTTGACTTTCTGAATATGGGAAAAGATAACTATTCTTTCCCATCTGCAAATCCAGAGTTCACCTCAAGCTGACACATCTTTGCACCAATTCTCCAAAACCAAGTGCTTTATCCAGCATTACTGAAAATTGTTGGTATCCTTTCTGTTAGTTTTATCTCACTGAAAATGGAGTGAATTAGGAGCCAGAAGCCTTGTTGCAGCAGCAATACATATTCAGTGATCATTAAGCATACGGGGCCAGTTGTCTTCTCACAGTGTTAAGAGAATTGTTTCTGTCCCACCTGTGGTATTTCAGGCCATTTTTCGAGGGATAGCTGAGCTGCAAAATATTTACCAAATATATGTAAATGCAACTGATGTGAGATTATCTTGCTGGTGCCAATAGATTAAATAAATGAACGGACTGCTTAGACAGAATGTTATGTGCTAATACAGGTGTTCAAAACCACCTGTGGGATAAATTTAGTTTTTCTAGGCACAGCATTGCAAGACTGACCTGACACTCAGTTACATTGCCGATTTGTTGGCAGCTCTGCAGATCTGAGTTGGGCGTGAAGTTTCAGATAGGAAGGTTTTTGAGCTGTGCTAGTCTTCATGCATTTAAGTATCCAAGTCATGTCAGCTCTTTCCTGTGCAACATACACAAAAAGGGAATTGAATATCCTGGTATGATCTGCTGTGATGTGGCTGGCCTGCCTTCAAATCTCCCTCTGCCCAATCTGGCAGAAGGATTTGATCAGGAACAGTTTACTGCTGCCGCTAGCCCAAGAACATACCCGGAGGTGACTAAGTCTGTCATGTAGAAACTCCTTTCACAGAAAATACTAAGTATTCATTGGCCAGGGAGAAATGGTAAGAAAGTGACTGTTTTAGGTTGGCAGTTTAGGCAGTGAGGTGGTGCTGAAACTTCAGCTTCAGAGTGAAATCTCTTTGTCAACATATACTGAAAATTTTGTTGAGGCTGTTCCACATCAAATCATTAAATATCCATTGAAGTAGGAATGTGAACTTGCCTGCTGTACCCCCTGTGACTGCACACGATCAAATGAACCTCTGACTTCGCTACTCACTTTCCTCACTTAACAAAGGTCACTTCATTTATACAAAGTGCAACTTTTGCGCCTGAGACATGTTCAGATCCCTGGCAGTCCAGCTATTCAGGTGCCTATCTGCATGTTGGGAAAAGTGGGTTCACTGCCTTAGCAGCAGCAGAGATTCAGATTATAGCCCCATTCTGGTGCCCACCTGGACCTCTTCTGTCCTCACTCTCTAATGTTTGCAATTGCTCTCTTACTTTGACTTCCCTCTTGCATCTTTATTCCCCAGCTCTTCATCTGAGTAATCATATTGTTGAAACTCAGCTGTTCCTGGCTCATCAATGCCATTGTAATTAGCGAGCCAGAGTTCCTGCCTGAATTCCCATCACAGTACCTTGACCCTTGTCTGTTTAACAGTTTTAAATGCAGCAGACATGGTAGGAGCATGTTGCCATTTCCTGCCTGTTCAGCACTGCACAGCTGCCTCAGTAGCATTGAGGCATTTTGCTCATTCTCTCCTCTGCTTTTCCAAATGAGTTTTGACCTTTTCTGTTGATGTGTAGTGTGATGAGTCCCAGTGGGTCTTTGTCCCACCACACAGAGGTGAGGTATAAGACAAGATACTTTGGGATGAGCAGATAGAAAGGCAAATATATGGTACTGCTTTCCTACCCATCATGAGGCAAGGAACAAAGGTAACACACTGATGGGAAGGTGAATTTTTTCCAAATCTCATGTCATTTGTCAAAGCGGCTTTTTGGTAGCATATATGTGCACTCTCTCACAGCCCTCAGAGACAATGTTCTACCTGCTGATGCCATTGCCACTGAACTGGAAGAGGTGAGGGAATGAAGTTGCAGGTGCTCAGCAGATTTAGGGACACGCTTGAGCAGTGTCACTGCTGAGTATGCACACATAGGGTTATGGGGAAGTGGGAAAATTCCATAGAAACTGTGTCTCTGAGATGGTACAGAGCAGGTCTTTTCTCTTCCTCTGCACCAAGCTTTTAGCTAATTTTCCAGTTATCTTCATTTTACTTTCCCACCTCTCTTTCTGGGTCTATATCCTGAAACACACAAGGCGCATCTCCTCACTGAGGTCACGCCAGCCCTGCGTGTGAAACCCCCTGCAGAAGGCTCTACTTTCCCTTTTTCCTGGCCCTCAGAAGGGCCCCTATGGGGCAGGAAGGCACAAGAGGCCAGCACAACCTGGGGGCTGCTGCCAGGGCTGGAAGGGGCCAAAGGCAGTTGTGCAGGCAGTGGTACCAGAGGTGTGGGAGCACAGGCCTAGTGGGGGAGATGGAGCAAGGCATCTGCTACCAAAATCTTCACATGGACCTTGACACACACTCATGGCTTCCTCCTCAGGCCAGAGTGCTCTCCAAGTGGTGTTGTGGGGGTGGGGGGAGCTCTGTTTGGATCCTAAGGGCTGTGTGTCCCAAATCGTATTCTGAGAAACAGCTTGGGCACAGTTCCTGATGGACAGTGTCCTCCAGTGGTGACTTAGTCCCATGGTCCCAGAGTTGACCCTGCTGTCTTGACTGAGAAAAGTGTGACACTTGAACCACCACAGTGCTGCACTCTGACAGCCACTCTGCACAGGCAGGACTCTCAGGCTCCCTGGACATGCCTGTAGGGAGCTCAGGTCACCCTTGGGCTCCCCAACCTCTTCTGTGGAGAGCTCAGGTCACACTTGGTTTCCTCAAATGCAGGTGCAAAGAGCTTGGGTTACCTTTGGGTATCACAAGGCGATGAAGGGCCACATTTTCAAAGCATCCTAGCGTGTTACAAACCCCCAGGTGCTTAGGCCAGGCTGGAGCAAGTGCCATGAGAACCCCACCAGACCCCCCTGTAAGCCTGGCTCTGCTTTCCCTGGGCAGAGTCCAGAGCAGAAAGGGCCTGGTGCCAGTGCTCTGCCCCCATCCAACTCACTGAGCCACACGAGAGGTGGGAGGTGGAGCAGCCAGGGGCACTGAGGGCAGTTCCAGTGTCCGTTTAAAGAGCACATTGTGGTGTGTGTTTAGGGCCATTTGGAGATAACTGGTGTTCTGGAAGCAGGGGGGCAGGGAAATACTCTCAGGCAAGAGCAATTTTCTGAGTTGAGGCCTCACTCTCACCTTCTAGGCTGACATGCCACCCCAAAAACAGGCTCAGCAGAAACTTTTGATCAAGGGGGGAAAAGTCGTGAATGATGACCTCTCCGTGGTGGCTGATGTGTATGTGGAAGATGGAGTGGTGCAGCAGGTTGGACCAAACTTAAACCCAGAGCCCTCAACTGGACTCATTGTGCTGGATGCAACCAACAAGCTGGTGATCCCTGGGGGCATCGACACTCACACACACATGGAGTTCCCTTTTATGGGTAGCAGGTCAAAAGATGACTTCTATACTGGAACCAAGGTGGGTGCACGTATGTGTGTCTGTGCATGCATTTGGGCTTTCTCAGATCTGTCTGCTGGTTATGAGAAAGGAGAGTGCGAATCAAGCACAGGCAACTGTTACTGTCTCTTGACCAGGACATGACATTGTCATAAGTTGGAGTACTCAGAGGTCCACCTTCAACTAGTTTGTTACTTAGGTTCCTTCAGAAACTAATCTGGCTGAGGGTGACAAGTGTTAAAGGCAGGCATTTACCCTCAATGTGCATTGGTACATGCATCAAGCTTTATACTTTTCTGAGCAAAGATTAACTAAAGCAACAGTTTAATTTCCCACTGTCATTGGAGCACTTCTGTGGTAATCTGTTGTTTCTCCTCTGTTAGCAAAGGGGATTGCACGCTTTTCTTCTGTCATTCTCTTCGGAGCTTAGTGTGTCTCAGTGCAAGTCCAGTTCAAATAAACTTTCTGGAGTTACCTAATTTCTCTCAGTTTTACCCTTGGTGTGTTTTTAGCTTTTTAGCCGATCTCGTTATATTCCCTGCATGTGAATAGAGTATCAATTCCTCCCATTAACAGTATTATGCATCATCTGCATACAGTTAAAATACAGAACTCCCCAAAATTTTTAAGGCAGTTTTCTAAAAGCTTTGCTGTGAAGGTTGAAATCTTTGCTCACGGAAGGGATCACATTGCCCTGCTTGACTTCTCTGGTAGCCAGCACATTTAGAGAGCTTTTATATCCTGTTCCTCTCACAGCAGAACTGGGGTTTGCTAAAAAGCAGAAAGTAATTGTTTTTTGAATAACTTTTTGAGATACTGGACAGGGAAGCTGTGAAACAGAGACTACATATACAAAACAGAGTGTCCAGATAGTCTCTTTGGTCCCTACAAGAAGAAGATTCTAGATCCAACTTAGTGATCAGATATCTGGTTAGATATTGTGGACCTTCTTAATCCAGGTCAAAGTGTGGAAAGTGTTCAGAGCTATTCACTGAAGGTCATTATCTGACAAATATTTTGGCAAGAAATTCAGGGAGACAGAGTTGTGTTAAAACTATTGCAAAATATGCTACAATGATTAGCTAAGATTTACTCATTCAGTTAAATAAGTAAAGGTACCTCTCTTTACAAAGAGAGGAGAAAAGATACTGGGGATAAAAAGAGACTTTTAGTGGAGTTGTGGAAGCCATGACATCTTTTTTTTCTTGAAGTCTATAAATATTCTTTAATTCTAAATCCTGTTTAACAAATTAGACGGTCTTGTTGAAAAATATTTGACAGTTTGAAGAACTTTTCTTGGAGAAAATGTTTTACTGAATTCATCACAGATTTTCAAATACTTATGTCACTCTCCCAACCTCTCATTTTGCAAAATATGCTGACATATTTACAATTTTGCTTCTGAGTGCTAAGTGAACTGCAGGAGGGAAGAGACTGATTGATCTAGAAAGAGTAATATAGCATGAATTTGAACTATGTATATTTTGATCTGAAGTGGTTGTGCAAAGGAATATTGTTCAGAGCAATAGAAAGGATTTTCCTTGCTAGTTTGGAAGAGAGCAACAATTTCAGAAAAGGAATTTCTATATTGAATCAATTTCTGTTATTCAAGAATCTGATTTCTCTGAGTGATTGATAAAAATCCTTCAGAGTAAAAAAAAAGTAATAATTCAATTTTCCATTAGGGAAAGTAAAAAATTATTAGTTAAAAGCAATATTTGATTCTCATGCATTCATAAAGTAAGGGGAGGGTTATTTAATTACTTGAAAATATTTATATGATATACGTAACTACCTCATTCTATTTAAAAATCTGTTATACAGTTTCACTAAATGATATCCTGCCACTAATAAAAATAACTTTAAAACACTTTTACAATCCTGTTGGTGCTAGACAAGAGTTTGGGGATTTTCACAGTGTATGTTCAAACTGAATTGGTTTTGGTTTATTGATTGTGTATCTGCCCTTTAATACTTCCCTGTCACACAGGCTTGCTTTATGGCCTATATAGATTCTGAGGAAGCATTTCTCAAGTTGACCTTGGTCTTCTGGTTCTCTTCTTTCTCTGTGATTCCACACACTTAAGGAAACTCAGTGACGCATGAATGCTACAGGCTCATCTCCAAATCTAGGATAAGTTTTTGTACATGAGCGAAAGCTTTTCCTTTCAGTCTGAGAATTTCACTGTGATTCTCCTGAATACCTCTTGAGAACATCTTTCTCAAAGCAGATGAAATTAATTTCCACAATCATTTTGCAAATTCAGACTTCACTCAGGGAAACCCTTCAGTGGCTTTTGGCTTTCCAGTGTATCAAGACTAATTTCTGCACAGGGAGTTGGAGAGGGTGGGAGGAAATTCGCGTTCCCTCTGATTGCTAAATATTGACTTTCTTCTTTTCAGGCTGCTATAGCAGGAGGGACCACTATGATCATCGACTTTGCCATCCCTCAGAAAGGCTGTTCTCTTACTGAGGCCTTTGATACATGGAAAAGCCGGGCAGACCCTAAAGTCTGCTGTGATTATTCGCTGCACGTGGCAGTTACATGGTGGAGCAACAAGGTAGAAACTAGAGCTGATTATCAATTCCATGAATTGGTATCACACCTGCTTTGAATTAGTCCTCACGTGCTAAATATAGCTTGCTGGCAGTATAATGGTTTGCATTTTTGTGAGTAAAAACAGCATTTGAAATAGCCCACACCGTTCTAAAAGTACACATATTTAAAAAACTAAAGAAAGTCCGCAGATAGTCTATATTTTTGATAATACTGCACAAAGGTAAAGGTAGCAGTTGTGCGAGACCAAGACTAGGCAGGCCAGAGGGGGAAAGAGGTTTTTGCAATAATTTTGCCTTTTTTCACTTGAACACTTGAAATGTTATGTTCCTGTTGAGTCTTGGTAGTTTTTATTTGGGTTTTTTTTAAATAAGGTATATCTGAAAAATATGGTACTTTACTTCATCTGTAAAGGAAGACTTCTATTCCTGAGAAACTGCAGTAATATCCCCTTAAAGTAAAGTAGGACTGGAGAAAATAGTAAATTGAATGTGAGATTATCTAAAAAACCTTTTTGGAATTTATATATGGGAGAATTATCCCTGTTGAGTGAAGGTTTGCTAATAACCTGGGAGCTTTACTGAATTAATTAATTTTTCAGGTGCTTGATATCTATCTGAATGTGCCCCATGTTTTGTAAGATCACTTTGGATTCTCAGAGAACTATGCATCAGTACACAGATATATTAAGTAACTTCCATTTTGAAATATGAGTACCAAAGTCTTCACTCTGCAAACAACGCATCTTTGATATTCTGTATACTGAGCTCTAAAATAGGCTGACCACAATTTCTAGCTTAAAGCAAAGACATAAAATAAATTCTCCTGTGAAGTTTGAGTAATGTGCATTTGAAACAGCCTTGGTAGAGAACAGTGAAGTACTGAAAAATCCAATAAAACTAGAAAAGTGTAAATCAATGAAATGTTCTGGTCTATATTAAGAATTTAAATGTTTTTAAAGGCCCTGATTAAAAGAAATAGAAAGGTCTAATATTTTGTAGCTATAAAGGACCTGGGTGAAGAAGACTAATATTTCATGCCCTTCTGATTAGCTCTCATCTCCTCAGGATTTAAAGTATTGATTAAAAGCATATATTCTTTACAATGCCTTCCCTTTTTTATAGTAAATAGGGAAGAAGAGAACAAATGACATGCCTCTATATTTGAGCCAGAGCAGGGCCTTTATTTGATAATTCCCACTTAAAATATGCTCTCATTCCTTCTCTGGATAAATTAAAAAAATTCCTTGAGTTTTATATAAATCTCTCCTTTCTTGGGCAGATCCAAACAGATTATTAAAGAGCAGATGAAAAATAAAAATAAAAAAAAATAAAATAAAAAAAAGTACTTTTTGAAAGGAATTAATCCCATGGAAATTGTAATAGCATTGCAGATTCATGTCAATTACTGTCACCATCATTTTACTGGGAAGGGAGAGCCAAAGTTACATAATGTATGTTACAGCTAACCAGCTGAGCAAGAAGCCTTTGGACTAAAATCTGTGTCTTTCTTGCTTTGGGACATAATGTTTTGCTGGGCTTCATAGACCCTAGCAGAAGCAGGGCATCTTATCAAGGACTGCATACAAGAAAAACAAAACAAAACAAAACAAAATCCACAAACAAAAAACAACACCCACCCCCCACCCCAGGAAAAAAAACCAAACATACAAACAAAACAGGCTTGCATTTAGCATTTTGGAACGATTTCGTTTGACAACAAAATATTTCAAAAGGCTGTGTGTTGTTTAGAGTAAGGACAAAGCTCTAAGATGAGATCTTTTCTGTCATTCTGTTGTTTGCCAGAAGCTGAAGCCTACCACAATCCAATTTTGAAAATCAGTTTTGCACAAATGTATATGTTGTGTGAGTTGGACACATTGACTTTAATATTGGACTGGGTATTCTCAACATCAGGAGGTTTATTTGGAATAAAATTCTGCTTCAGTATCTTTTGCAAAAAGCATTCCCTTCATGCAATTCACTTTTGCCTCCAATATCTGCACTGCCATGCTACTCATTTATATACTTTGAGAATTAATTTATTGCAAGAATAGTAGAAGTCAATCTTTAAATATGTGA
Organism: Corapipo altera; assembly: GCF_003945725.1. NCBI lineage: Eukaryota > Metazoa > Chordata > Aves > Passeriformes > Pipridae > Corapipo > Corapipo altera. Next base: position 3,883,224 of record NW_020884922.1, on the reverse strand, counting down.
CTTGGGCTGCTTATACTGAACATATGTTTGATGAGTGAGTGAAGGCTCATCCTTCACAGTTACAATTTCTTTATACAAGGTTACTAACATGTAAAAGATAATTGCTGTATTCTGAAAATTGCTGACTGTTTTCCAGGTGAAGGAAGAAATGAAACATCTTGTTCAAAACAAAGGAGTCAACTCCTTCAAGATGTTTATGGCCTATAAAGACATATACATGGTCAATGATGAGGAGTTATTTGCAGCCTTTTCCTGCTGCAAGGAGCTTGGAGCAGTTGCTCAAGTCCATGCCGAGAATGGGGAGCTGATTGCACAGGTGCACATATGACATTTTTTTCGTCAAAGTCAGGAATATAGATGGTCCTAGCCCTAGGTATCTCCAAACATAGTCAGCTTATCTAACAGGAACAAATCCAGAAGTAAGGACAAAGTTTCACTGACAGGGCATGAAACTCTCAACATCTCTCTATGTGTAATTAGCCTCATTTCACACTTGCCACTGTCACCTTAGTGCTATGTGGAGGCACTGAGAGTATAACTGTCCTGGTTATACTAGATACCAGTTATAACTATAGTGGCTATACTAGAATAGTTTCTTCAACTATTCTTGTCAACACTGCTTTGACTCTGCCCCAGGCCCCAAAATGAAAATTAAGTTATTGCTAAATAATCTCAAATCAGCAAATCTTGGGCTACTGAAATATAGTAGGGACAAAATCTTATGCCTCTTAGAACCTAGGAGTTTTCAGAGGCTCTGAATAGGTATGTTTGTGTTTAGTAAGGACCTTTCCTTTTTCTTTTTTTTTTCTTTTTTACCTGGGGGGGTTAGTACTGTAACACAGTTACTGGCTGTGATCATTTAAGAGCACATACTGAGAGAGGAGTAGGGTTTTCAAAAGTGGTGATTTACCCCTGCAAGCTAGTGAAGTGTGTTCTCTGAATTTACTTAGCTATTCTGAGATCTGTGTTTATTGAAATATACTGGATTTCAGATAAAACAACAATAATTTACCTAAGAAAAAATTGTAACTGCCTTGTTGGTTTTTTTCCTTGAACTGGCTGCAATGGGTGGTTTAGAATCCATTTGACTGGCAACACGTTCGTGAATCCATGGCTACACTTTATTTGACTCTTACATGTTTTTGTGTGGTGTTCAGGGTGCAAAGAAGATGCTGGCAATGGGAATAACTGGCCCTGAGGGTCACGAGCTGTGCCGTCCTGAAGAGGTGGAGGCTGAAGCTACACAAAGAGCAATTACCATAGCAAATGCTGTAAACTGCCCCCTTTATGTAGTCCATGTAATGAGTAAATCTTCAGCAAAGGTGATAAGTAATGCACGAAGAGAAGGTAAAAGTCCTAATTCTTTTATGCTTGGACAGTGACACTGGAGAGAAGTGGTCATGGAAAACCAAACACAGCATTGGTGTCCTACTTGTCATGAGTGCCAGAAGCCTCAGAACATGGGTGAATTTCTCAGAGTGGGATGTCAAAACTGTGTGTATGTTCTTGGGCTCAAGGGGAGCAGTGTGGAATAACAGCAACTGGAATTAAGACTTTCTCCCCAGAGCAAACTGTTTTCTCTTCATACTGTACCTCCCAGGTCAAAGTGAGGGCCTGGACAGCATTATTGCATTAGAAATTATGTCACCAGTCCAAGGCAATAAATGCTCTGCTATTGCCCCCTATTGAGTCTGCAAGACTTTATCCACTATTTCAGTTGAGACATTATACAACAGAGACCACACCATATTTTTACAGACAGTGCCATGACATGACTACAACTCCTATTCACTGGTCATTTAGAAGTTATGGTGATGATGACAATGCCTGAAAGCCTCAATTGCCTGTAGTGCGGGGTTTCTCAGGTTTGCATTGCAGCATTCATAAATAGGTCTGGTCAGCCAAGGGAGCCTGACCTTTTTGACCATCTGTTGGACAGAGTAGAAGCAGCCTGAAGGCTGTAAATGTTTAGGATGTTTTATCTCCTTATCTGTAAGTTCATCCAGAGCAGCCTGTGGAACTACAGCACTATGAGGAGACATTGTCTAGGTGGAAGGAACAGGAAAGAAGCCCGTGATTTGGAAAACCTAAAACTTTATGGAATATCTGTCCTCATTATCTTTTTACATCTTTTTTGCTTAATTTTTACATCTTTTGCATTTACGACTTGTTTTCACCTTACCTAGCATGAATTGCATACAGACCTCATTTTCCTTATTTCTTGACTTTAGGTAGTGCCTTCACAGGGGTCATAGATTATTAATATTAAAATGTAGAGTATGAGAGCTTGGCAAATCGAAGCCAGTGTCATGTCATTGTGTTAATATAGATGGATATGTTTATGCAGAATATGTGTTAACTATGACTTCTAGTAAGACTTAGAAGTAATTCAAGTTTATAAAAGAACTCGTCAGAATGTATTTTACAAGCACATTTTTTAGTACTGTGCTATATTAGATTCCTCCACTAGATGACAGTGCTGCTGGGAATGTGGATCATATCCATCAGTGCATGGTTATTTGTATGTTCACAGGCATGGTGTGAACATTAACTACAAGAAGTTGTTACAACAGTTAAAATACCCAGCTTAAAGATGAAACACTGGCTGTGAACACAAAAGGGATAAGACAGAAGATGGTGTTTTATAATACATTATTCAAGTACAGAATTTTATGCTGACAGTAAATACTGTAAAATACTGTTAAGCATGTGTTATAAGAATAGCCTGCAGTGCCAGTTTGATAACTGATGATAGATGCATGATTCTTTGATATGTAAGAAGATGAAATTGGGACAGGGACAACTTACGCTTATTGTGGTGCAAATTGTATTTTGTAGCTTCCTGGGCTGATGTAGTCAGAATCATTAATGCTTACCTTTGTGCACAGCAACATATAACATTTCTTCATAGTTAATATCTATTTGCATAGAAGTGTATTGTTTAGAAAACAGAAATCTCAAAACCAGAAATTTCAAAAGGTAAATAAAGGTAATTACAAGAATGATAGTTTTTAATGATCTGTATAAATTTTGGCAATTAGAAGTTCATTATTGTTGGTTTCAATAGAAGTTATTTTCCATTCTTCAGTGAAAAGTGATAGTAGAAAACAATGAGTTCCAGACCAAAAAAAAAATAAAAATAATTCTCAAACTATTATATGAATGACATAAATAAAACTCAAATATTTTAATGAAAGACATTCAACTGGGACAGATTAAAAACCACAGGAATGTGAAAACTGTGTAAACTCTTAAAATACTGGAAGGCTCTCAAGCATTTGAAAAATTCACTCTAATAGAGTTTATTCATCTTTCCAAGATCATTTCTCCATATCTTCATGCTAGCTTCCTGCTATTTACAATTGTGACATTTTTCTTGGTCCTTTCCAAGCACTTAGCATGAAGAACAATATGTGTGTGCATATTCATCCCCGCCCTTCTTGAAGGAAGATTGATATCCTTTTCCAATTCCATCACTGGCCTCAGAAGGAGAGTCTTCAGTGAGTGAAATCTATTTTCTGAGTGACAGTGTGATACCAGAACTGAAGCATTGCTTCTCAAGTTCTATGGGTGGTGATTCTCCTAGTCAAAAATGTAAGTCAGAGCCCAATTCTTTGTCCCTCATTTAGACATACAAAGCGAGAAATAATTTTAGAGACCAAAGGCCTGATACAGCTTGCTGAAGACAGTAGGCATAGTTCTGTTGTCTTCTATGATCTATAGTTCAGATCTTAAAGGCTAAAATCAGTTATACAGAGTGTAAAGGGATAGTAGTTCTTATTCTAGATTAAGCAAACTTTAAGAGAACCAGATGAGTGAAAGTCTTTCCTTCTCCCTTCCATGCCAAACTTCACTATCTATGTCTGCTCTGATCTCCAGCAACACCACTCACTGAAGGAAACCTCCAGATTGTAGCAGCAAGTTTTTCATGTACATCAGTAGTAGCTGCTGAATATTCAACTGGAAATCCAAAATTCCCACATTGTGACTATGTTGGAGAGGGACAGGCTAACTCCTGACCCCATCCTGTTCTTTCTTGGGTACCCTACCAGACTGTTTGTAAAAGCAATGGTTCATCAGTTCTCCACTGAGAGGGCAAAGACAGCGCCTCTCTGTGAGAACTGTCCTTGCTTGTGTCAGTTTGTTCATCCGTGTGTGAAACACGATCTTGAATCTTGATAGAATAGGTAGAGGAACTGTATTCTTTTACAGAAGGGTAGTCTGATATATCTGTATGCATGACAGTCTTATTCTCTTAAGTGGAAAACAAAAAGGATCATCATCCTGCTATTGTATAAAATCTTCACTACAATGAGAAGAGAGGGCTATAGAGCACTTGTCAGGCAGTGCAGCTCCTTCTCTTCTTTGGACTAGGTGAGGTAAACTTAATGGGGCCCTGTCGCCCATTCCTTCCACCAGAAGTGCCTATGCAGAAAGCAAGGCTAATCAAATATGATTTAGGGATAGATGATTTATACTGTCTCCCCCTAAAAAATGCTTTCAGTCTTAAGTGCATGAAAGGCTGGAGACCATAGAATCACAGAATGGTTTATCCCTTTGCTCATTTAGCTGTGCTGTTACAGCCAGGGAAGTGAGAATTTCTAGTGAAGATCAGAAGTGGAGAGCAAAATCTTGCTAAAAAAGTCGACCTTTAAAAATGTTTTTCCTTTTCTAGAAACCGCATACAAAAATATGTACTTGGCCAGATTCCAAGAAGTTTGCTTAGATTTACAAGGTCAGTTCCTACCATCAGTCACAGATTAGGTCTCCTTTTAGTGAGAGAAGGGCATCTCCATACTTGAGGGTATGCAGACTCTGAAGCTGATTCTGAGCACAGGAGTGCAACTGAAAATGCCAACCTTTTAGCTGTCTCATGCAGGATATCTCAGGTCCAGACTGTATAAAGCCTAACTGGTGCAATGCTATGCCTGATTTAATAAACCCTGCCTTGCAGTTCTGTGCCTTTCAGAGCATAGCTTGTAAGTATCCTTGCCCCATATGACTTTAAGTGCTTCTAAAACTTCTAATGGACTAAGAACATACAGACCAGATTTTCAAGCTTTTAAATGTTTTTTGGTGTTTATCAATATTGTAACTCTTCATGAGTTCTGATAGGTGGTAAAATAAATTGCAGTTGAATGTTCTTCTCTTTTATATAGTAATCTATGTGAAAATAAATCTTGCTAGCCAGTTTGGGCATCTGATGAAGAAGTCGCCACATCCAGAGCTATTTCTCAGCATCTCAGAAATGTCAGCAAGACCAAACAGCAGAACATTTTCCAGTTTTTTTTTTTTTTTTTTGAATGCAGGAAAACACAAGTGGAAAGACCCGATTTATTACTGCATTACTCTACTTTTATGCCTATAGGCAGAAGTCAGTCAAGCTTGAATAACCTTAATGCAGAATATCCTTGTTGCCAATCGAGCTAAGAGAGTCTCAGTGCGGAATTTCCTTGTTATTTGGATTAAAGCAGAGTCTTGATATTATTTTATCCTTCAGTCTGGCTAGTCACGGTCCAAATTAAATCCGAGAAATTTCTCAGTCGGCAGAACTGTCCAGAGGTAGTCTATTGAAACTGCAATGTTCAAACTCAAAATCACTTGTGGAAAAAACTCTACTCTTCCCACTCATGGGAACAAAAGAATATGGTCAAGTCAAATTCTGACTGCAGAAATCAGCTGTGGTACATGAGTTAGAATCAAGTAAGCATATCCAACTGGGAGCTTGGAAACTTCCTTTCGCTTTGATGTTGTGAAACTGAGATAAGAAAATTATTTATGGAAGCTAAAAACTCAGTCTTTTACTGCCATTTCAACTTTAATAATTTATAGATATATCCTAATGATCCATAGTATGGGTTAACTTTGAATAGAAGTTTCTTCAGCTTGTTTAGATGCAGTAGGAGAGACACACACACACTTCCCCCCCACCCCACCCCTTCCCCTTCTCCTGGCTTTGATCATAAAAAATCTGCCAAAAGCCTAATATGTAAATATGGTAGACTAATTACATATACCAGAATTTTTATCTCTATACCTCCATTTGTGGTAACCTGCCCTCAAATACAGTGCTTGGAGTTGCCCAGGGAAGGCCAAGATCTCCTGTAGGAGCTCTGCATTAGGAAAACACTGATCTGACTCAAATCTCCTCATTGAATGAGTGGTCATATCACTTCCACACCTGGCTTCATAGTCAGTGCTTTAAGACCTGAACATAAGATGAAAAAAACAGTAAATCACTGCCTAAATCATGATTTCAAGTCTAAAAGAGAGTCCAATGTACAAACTGCAAAGGTTTGCTTTGTTGCTTTCCAACAGTACCATGAATGTGTGACTTATGCACAGAAAGATGGAGAAAGGTCGCTGTCTTGTATTACCAAGCAATTACCAGCTGAGGCCTTGTTGGGGTAATGCACTGATAGTTGTAATAAAAACTGAACTTGGAGTGAAATCTGGGATCCATAGCAAAATGCCCACAGTCTACAGGGAACAAGGCAGGGAGAAGACTCTTGTGGAGATCCAGCACAGGCTGCCTTTAACCAGAACCAAGCAGCCTATGAGTGGGTGTGGAAGGTCCCAAGTCACTCTGGTTCTGTAGTGACCATTGCAGTTGGGGGCTTTGCCACCTGCCAGCTACAGAACGGCAAAGTGGCTGGACAACTTCCTCAGGGAGTGAAACATCTTGTTCTGACGAGTTTCAAACCCATTTTACCCAGGAAGAAAAAATAGTTAAAATATGTTAGCTCTGTCCAAGGGCTAACAGCCAGTCTGGATTGGTGTCCTCTTCCTAGGAAAATAAAATACTGTGCAGCAAAGGATTTAAGATTAAAATTTGGGACATAACTTTTAAAATTAAATTATTTATGATTTTCTATTTGAGAAATGTTTTTATACTTTTCAGTTTATGTCTAGTGCCATATTGTTCTTCCTGGCACAATTGTAGCCTGATGATTAAAAGTAACACCTTGCAAAGTCTATATGCTGTATGTATTAACTTACATTGTTATATTGTCAGTAATTTCAGAGCACCAAATAGGTGCTACCAAGTATATGAATCTTGAACATAATTAATGCAACTGAGGACAGTGTTCCTTTTGAAATCTCAATCACATGTCTTGTAAACAATGTGTAGAACCCATTATAATATATATGTCAACAATTTAATTAAAAAACTTGCCCAAGCAATGTTCTTATAAGGAAATATATTGTAAGATCACCAGCATAATATTCAGAACAAAGATGCTGCGTTATAGCTTAGTTTATGATGTCCTTCCATATGATGGTGTTTAATTTGAAACACTCATTCAAATTTAAATTCATTGCCACCAAAAAGATCCTCAGCATTTTTATGTTGTTTGATGATGACACCATTGCTTTACATTTTTCAGGAAAGGTGGTTTATGGGGAGCCTATTGCTGCTAGTCTTGGCACTGATGGCACCAACTACTGGAATAAAGACTGGGCTCATGCTGCAGCATATGTGATGGGACCTCCACTGAGACCTGATCCATCTACTCCTGGTTTCCTCATGAACCTACTGGCCAAGTAAGCAGATGAACAGTGACAGCTGATACCCAAGTGCACAGCAAATTCTGTCTGGATTATATAATAGCTGGTTGATGCTCTGGAGATTTTCTAAGTACAGAATGTTACATTATCAGGAAGGAGAAATAGAAGGTGAAACCATAGAAGAAAAACATTTTAGTTTCCAGATTTTGTTTCTCTGAACTCTTGTGGCCTTCTGTCCCCATGTGATTGTATTCAATAAGCCTGGCCTTGCTAACACTGCAGCAAAAATTGCAACATGCCTAGGAGGACAGTAAGGCTTTAAGTCAGTGGGAAATGTGTAAAAAGCGAGGTCACATCTAAGTTTTCTGGGTTTTGTTGTCAGCTGCCTTTTTCACTTGAAATTTGAATGTTGCACAAAAAATAAGCCTGCTAACTTCTGAAAGTACATATAAGTTGTGCACTTCATAACATCTCTATCAGAAGGAAGTTAAAAAAAAGAAATATCTTGCAGACACCTGCAGTTAATAAGATGTGTGGTTTGCTGGTATTTCATTAACAATTAAGGTTAACTCCACAAAAGGGTTGAATTTGACCAAAGAGGCTGTGAAGGTGTGCCTGAACACTCAATGATTGTTGTGTGGATCTGTAGTAATTTCACAGGGCATATGGAGTGGCACAGACTAAAATTACCCAAAATGAGGATGAAACTAAGCTGCTTGCTCTGGGAAAAGTGGAACAGTACTCCACTTGTGGGATACCTTTGACATATCCAGAGTAAAAATGTTAGTGTTGGTGCTTGCTTTCTTCCGAGGGGGTTCTGAAGAGGAAACTTCCTCATAGGGGAACTGTCTGTTACTGTAGAGCTGCTCTTGGAGGATGGAACTGAAGACAGGCTGGTAGGGCATATTGTTTTTTCCTTTAATGATGTTTTCCTATATGCCACTGTTTGGTACATGCTCTGATTCATAATGAACTTTGTTTCTCTGTAGCGATGACCTATCTGTGACAGGGACTGACAATTGCACCTTTGACACGTGCCAGAAAGCTCTGGGAAAAGATGACTTCACAAAAATCCCTAATGGAGTGAATGGTGTGGAAGACAGAATGTCAGTCATATGGGAAAAAGGTGTTGTAAGTATATCAAAATGTCAGAACATGGAGGTAGCTGATTTCTCCAACTCCAAATATAATCTCTCAGCAGTTTTTATCTGTCCAGTTTTATCAAGTTTGTTTATCATAGGTTAACTCATTTTATTGAAGACTGTAACAGAGTCATTACTAACTCTCATTTTATGGTCCTGGAAGACGGAAGAAGATTCTTGGTGCTTAAAATATATCACTAAAGAATCATTTCTATCATTCAGCAGTAAGGCATTGCTATTGTTTCAGTGGTAGTGCACAGTACAATTCCTTGCAATATTTTTTTCAACTGATGACATGAAAATAAAAAGAAAGACATACCCACAATTTCAATTTGATCAGCTCTGTATTTTTTCCTCTTTGATCTCTCTCAAACTTAGCTGTTGGAGGAGTTTCTTCACTGGGTATGTGCATCTCAACTTCTAATTTGGGTTTTAAGAAATGCTTCTTTAATGTGTGCCTCAGCTGTGTGATATGATGAAATGAGCACTTTCAGATCTCACTGACTTCAGATTCTCAGCACCAACACAAGAATGCTCAGTGCTTCTCAGGACCGTGTTTGATTTGGGGGATGTGAGGCAATCTATTGAGGGATCTGCTGCATACTGGGTGTTATGATTGTTCTGGCTAATAAAAAACTGTTCAGTTCTGGAGGCTCTAGTTCTATTTAATATTAAGTTCTCTTGCGGTAATGAAGTCATGTTGATAATGCACTGTGAAGTATATTACACTGGTCACAGTAGAATTATCTACCTCACACACTTGGTAAGCATTTGTTCCATGATCTCTCTTGTTTATGGTTTTTGGGATGTTTTATACAAAGGACACACATTTATGCCTATGTTCAGGTGTGGCATAGCTCTAGTGTGATTTTTTATGATGTAAACTGAAATCTAGCTTTGTAGGAAAGTGAGACATTAATATGTACATCAGTGTGGTTTTTGAACAGTGTATCCTGTTGGACAAGACAATTTTTAAAGAAGTTCTTCAATTGGTATTATCCTCCCTTTTTTCACTTGTAAAATATTACACAGCTGTGTAATGTTTGTCTAAGAGCTTCCTCCCTTCCCACACACCATTATTTAGAAGAGTAGTGTTCAGCATTTTCATTATGCTTTTCTTCTCAGATGACTGCTCACAGACATATAAACATGTTTTTGTGACATTCTGATTCCTAGACATTCTGACTATGCACAATATTACTGCCAGTGTAACTGGCTTTCCAAGCAAACAACAGTCATGGAGGCTGGATTAAATTAATTACATAGCACTGGACAGTCCCAAGACACATATATATCTGTTATGATTTTCCATTTTACTGATGTGTCACATCAGCAAATCTGTTTCTTATACTACTTGATTTCAACATTTACTGAACAGTACTATCCTCTCTGTTACTGCTGAAGAAATTTGCAAATCAGTTTTCCTATATTACACATTGTACCTCACCTCTTCTTCATCATCTTCTAGACTCTCCTTGATGCTGTCTCACCATTTTCCAAAACCTAGATACTTGGGACATTTTTCCTGAGGAAACTACTGAACAGGAGTATGGATTTAAAGCCAGCTAAAACATTCAGTTTCAGTTGATGTATGACTGGATCCACAGAGCATTTGGCTTTAAAGTTGTCTTTTTTTTTTTTCTCTTTGCTGTGGGATAAAGTAAGATAAAGTTATGGTATTCAGTGAAAGTACACTGCAGTATGGGCATCTGAGACAAATTGTTATTTTTACTTCTTTTAAAATCTTCAGTATGACACCTAAAAAAAAAATTGATGTGATGTCACTCATCCTACCTTTTTCAATAAGAGGAACAGTTTTTTCATTCCTTGTTTAAAAAAGTAATGAGTTTGTTTTTGTGTACTCTTTTGCAGTACAGTGGAAAAATGGATGAAAACAGATTTGTAGCTGTTACCAGCACAAATGCAGCAAAAATCTTTAACCTTTACCCAAGAAAGGGGAGAATTGCTGTAGGTTCTGATGCTGACATTGTAATTTGGGATCCTAAAGCTACAAGGTATGTATGGGAAATTATTTTTCCCCCATCCAGCCTTTCTGCAGAAAAAAAATATCTCAAAGCCTTTGTAAAACAGCAAGCCTTTGGGTGAGGTTATGATGTCTTTCAACAGCACCTCACAGGAATTAATTATAAGTTTTTTGTCTCCTACAATAGTGTATGTAAGGAGAGATCTTTAATCCCCAGATGGATTAAAAAGTATTCTCCTAGATTGCTAAGTGCAAAAATTAAAAAGTCTGTGCATTATACAACCAGGGCTTGATATCCTAAGAGTAAAAACAATCATTTTGAGATTTTAGAGTAACTCTGTTCAGTGCTGGAGTATGTTTGTCTTCCTCCTCCTACAAAGAGCAGGGAGAAGAGCTTGTATTGCTGTAGGATGACCCATTAAAAGTTTGTGTTTTGAATTTACAACTACTTCAGACATATTTAAATTTTGGAAACATTTCTGAAGCTCAGTCTGTGCATGCTTATGCTTTTATTTAAGTTTTCTGATTGTGTGCACAACCAGAAATCGATTGTGCTAAAATAGAGTTTGTCACACCAAGAACAGATGCACAAAAAGGTGTCCTGTTGTCTCACCCTGCATGACTTGATGCCATGGTACATTTTTGCTAGAAAGAGCAGTGTCTTTCTAGGAGCCTTAATTCACACAGTGTACTGTGCATTACAGCTGATTTCTGTCTTCAGGTATATTCACAGCATCAGCCAGCTCCTTGCTCAGGACACTATAAATATTTCAGGAATTATATGTCTTGAGTTTTGTTCTGGCTCTTGTGCCCATCCTGGTCTTGTTTAAACTGCCTGGACGTGGTCTGGCATCTGGATGTCACAGAGCCAGAGCACCTGGGGAGTCGTCCCTCTTAGCTGAGATGCCTGTGGGCTGTGTGAGTGCATGTCCACTGTTCCAGTGCTGAGCAGGATAACTTAAACCTGCAGCAGCAGGTCAGGAGATGTGCTGGGCTGGTGCTTTTGTCTTGGGCTCAACTTCAGAAAGCAGTGTGAGCATCCAGTGGTGCTTTTCAGCCATATTTTTTGAAAAAAAAGTTGAAGACTCTGCTCATGGTTGAAGAAAGTTTTGAAACATAACTGGGCATATCTGATTTTGGTGACCAAATAGATTAAAAAACCCCCCTAATCCTAGATTTACCTTACGAAAACAAAAATTTCTTGACCAATCTCCTCATTTTTTTAATTTTTGATAAAGCAATTCTCATGTCAGTATACTAATAATTACCAAAAACATGTGAGAGTGTGAAGAGAAGTGTTCTTTGCCTTAAGCTGCAACGGTTGAAGACATGGAGGTTGCTATTCTGAAGTCCCACAAAATCTGGCAGCACCAGCAAAAGAAGTTGCAGGAGTCTCAACAACCCAAATAAACATAGAGGCCTGCCCAGTGCTGGGTCAGGGAGATTTTCATGTGCATTATGCCCTCTGGCATGTTGAGCAAGCATATTTTGAGATACCAGCAATGAGATATTTCAGGACACTGGAGCTATGAACTCTGACTGAAAAAAACCCTGAAGGATTGTTTTCTGACCTCACTTCTGCTCTGCCTGGGGACAAATAAATCCAGAAGGATAGCAGAGTTCTGACAGTGTTCTCAAGGTGCTTTGTCAGCTCCTGTAGTTATCTTTTTTGCCTCCCAAACATTCCTTGTGCTTCTCTTCACTCTCTCCTGAGTACTCTAATTGCCTTTTTGCCCACTGCAGCTGTGAAGGTGCAGTTTTAATTCAAGTATTTTTTTTAACACTAAACTGTATTGTCTTACTGAGCAAACTGGTTTTAAGTTCAGACAGGTTTTTTTTTCCCCCAATCTGGTGCTGTTCCCGTCGTTTATCCATTTGGCTTTGTACAATTGTGTGAGCTACATGAGTAAGTATAAATAAATCTCGCTGGTGCTTGTCTATTCATTTCACCACAAATCCTGAAGAGGGCATAAACAGCCCAGCAGAAAAAAAAAGGATCTCACTAATGGACTTCAGCCATTTAATATGTTACACAAGGTGCAGCCTCATGTGCTTTGTTGACTCTGGGGAGTGATTTTCAGTTTCACAATAGGCTTGTTCCTCTTTCTTGCTAAGTCTTTCCTCTTTTGTGTATGCCTTTTTTTCTTGTTTGCAAATCTAAATCTTGTAAGAGAAAAATGTAATTTTCCAGTTCTGGTTTGATGTTGTGCTGCTACAGTCTTAAAATACTGACTGATACTAGCTTAAAGAATTAGATAATTACGGTAGTATTTCTGTGAGGAACTGATATTATCACAATCAGAGGAATTCTATAAGGAAAATTCTAGAGTAATTCAGAAAGGTAGTGAATCTCTTCAAAATACAAACACTTGTATCCCCACAAAATTGGCTGCATTTCTCTTCCCACATCATTGCACAATAACAGCATGTTGGGTGCTATCTGGGTATTCAGAATTTTCTCTTTCTAGGTTGCAAAAACCTAGTGAATTCAATGTGACAGCTACACAAGCTGGGAGCAATTGCAATTCAAGGTTCTGCTTCCAGCACTCTGCCACTTCAGCTGAGGCTTTCCTTTTAAGGGTCAGCTTCACTGACTGGTCTGTTTCTGTAGCAGTTTCTGGTAATTTCTAGAGAAAAGACTACGTGAACAATTATGACATTCATTACTCTATTTAAAAGCATCTAAATAATGGTTTTAGCAGGTCTACATGGCAGCAAGCATTTCTGGTAAGAAACATTAAATGTACAAGTTGGTTAGAAATTGCATTTCAAAAGACAGGTTGTGGATCCTGCCAGATGAGGTCTATTTCTTAGTTTCTTTATACTCAGTGCATTCATTAAAGATCACACAAATACCAAACTGTTGGCTTATTGCAAGCCATGTCCCACCAAACATCATCTTGCAGACCTCAACACCCTCAGCATCCAAAGTACAGCCTGTGCACACAGGATTGTTCTGTGAAAACTCCTTGGGAAAATGCATGTAGGCAGCAAATGTGTATTCACTGTACCATCTTATTTTAATTGTGTTTTGATCAAGAATTGTTCATTGGCTTCTTTCAGCTGCATACAAATAATGTAACAGCCCTACATCTGTGAAACAAAAGCAACTCTAAAGGCTTTTCCAGGAGGAGAGAGCAGAGTAAGCAAGGAAAAGGGAATATCACCTGTCAGCAAGTCAATGTCCTCTATAGCTGATGCCTTTAGCTATTTGAAAGCAAGCAAGAGTACAAAATCTCCAGGGCTTATTTCAGAAATGCTCAGCAAGGAATCTTAATACTGCAGTACCCAATTCAGGCAGTAAAAAGAGCTGAGCATCCCTTGTAAAGTAGGGGCAGAAGATCTCAAAAATCTCATAAGAGACATTCAGCCCCCAGCAGATATTAGGGCTCAATAAATTCACTGTAGCCTGTTGGAGCCTTGCAAATAAATTCTGGATCAAGCCCCAAAGGCAAGATCAAATGGCAAGATAAAAATCTTGCGTCAAACAGAGTTTAAGTCCAGCCACTTCATTATAACAATATGCAGTTTGGGAAGCCTCACTATCCAGTTCCCCCCCCCCATTAAATATAGCTGAAAAGGTAGATACTTCTGACTGAGGAAGCTGAGCTGGTTGTGCAGGTAGCACCCTCCTCTTTCAACTTTGCTAGAGTGTCCCTCTTTGGCAGGCTCAGTGTGTGCCTCGTGTGCTGGTGGAGATGGGCTCAGGCCCTGAGCACAGTAGTGGTGGCTGCGCCCCAACTAAACAGCTGCTGGAGCAGGGTCCCTGGTCAGCAGGGATACAGGAGTCCTGAGGTAAGGATAGAAGGAAGGAAAAGGACAGGTTACTCTGTAATTGACCTGTTATGAAATGATAGGAAGCTGTGTTTTCTACCCTGATTCCAGTGTTTATGCATTTTGGGGGAAATAGCGACTGGATGTGAATCAGTGAGAAGTCAGAGTTCCCCAGTCTGCTGGTATATGTTTCCTCAGTGCTTTTGTTTGCATGTAGATATGTTCATGGATAAATCTTCTGCGTTTATCAGAACCAAAATCTGCAGCCTATGTCTGCCTCATTTGTAGTCAAGTCTTCAGCCTCAGAGGCTTAAGTAGGAACAAGTTACAACATTTAAGCACTCTACCAGCCAACTGCCTGTAATTTTTAGTAACATGAGAGAGGAAGAAACCAAGATGTTAGCAAAAGATTAGAATAAATAATGCTGCAACTGTCTTACTCTTTTGATGAATGAGCATAATTTTGAATACTGAGTGAATGGATAACTGCATTTAGTCACAATGAGGCAAAATGAAATACTGTGGCATACAAATATCTATGCGTAGCTCAAGTATGTTCTGGCATTTTCAATAGTCCCATAGTCTTTTGCACAAGTGAAACTTCATGTATGCATGAATGTACACTAATTCACTAGAATCAGAGTTCCTGCCAAAGGCCTCTATCTCAAATTAAGAAAACACAGAGAAAGAAACAATAGGCAGAAATTAAAATGTAGGAAATTCCATTTAAACATAACAAATATTTTTTTTGCTGTGGGGGTGATCAAATGCTGGCACAGGTTGCCCAAAGTGATTGTGGATCTCCATCTTTGAAGGCACTTAAACCTCGATTTAACATGACCCTGAAAAACCTACTTTGGCTGACCCTGATCAGAGCAGAGGGTTCGGAATAGACCTCCAGAGATGCTTTCTAACCTCAGTGACTCTCTGGTTCTGTGAATTGTAACAAGATAAGCCTCTCTGGGAACACATGATGTACGTCTCCCTAGTAACTTGTTGTCTCCAAAATGTCAGTTGTTCTCTTTAGGGAACTGAATCTGAGAAATGTTATGAAAAAAATTAAATCTTTCTTATATTTCTCTTACATAATTTTGATTTTTTTTCTCCTTGGTCTCCAAGATCTTCTTTAGTCATTGAATAGACTAATCTGTGCTCTCCTCTCTTTATATGATTTTCTACGATCTTAATTTCTTAATGCTGTTTTTCTTCTGCCCACAGTTTGATATCAGCTTGGAGTGACTGGTAGGACCAGACTGATAATTTTGTTAACAAATGAGTTACTTACCATAATTAAAAAAAAAAAAAATTGTTATCATTCTCTACCCCCCTTAAAATAACAAATTTTAGGAGAAATGCT
The DNA here is from genome assembly GCF_003945725.1 of Corapipo altera. NCBI lineage: Eukaryota > Metazoa > Chordata > Aves > Passeriformes > Pipridae > Corapipo > Corapipo altera. Next base: position 3,867,458 of record NW_020884922.1, on the reverse strand, counting down.
ATTGTGAAATAAAGATCCTATTCCTCAGATAAATCACTTTGACTTGAAGCTCCTAAAATTAACTTCCTGCATTTTCTTGCATCTGTTGTTTTATCCACAATTCTTAGTTCATATGGTTACTCAAAAGCAATGTTTATTGAAGATGTTTTTTAAGAGGATAAGAATACAACTTTACAAATAGTTGCCTGAATATATTTGCATGTGCAGTTATTGCAATTCCTTAATATAAAGTAGCAGCTCTGAAAAGCTTAGAGTTATTGCACTGTAAGCACTGAGTGCTTTCAGCTCAAATAGTCACTCTTACATAAGCTGGTTTTCTAAGGCAACTGTCAACAAAGCAGTTGTTTTCAATAATGGACTCATGTAATTTTAGCTGACTTTATTACTATGTTTTAAATGAATTATTTAATTAATTATAAAATAGGCATCCTCCCTTTACTGAGGTGTTGAGCCACTGTCCTTGCTTAAGGGCTGTCATCTACAGCTTTCCTTCATATTCCAGTACCTGAAATTTTAAAGAAAACTGGGTGAGGTATGTATTTAGTTTCTATTGAAAGTAATGAAATTCTTCATTTGCTTGTGTCATCTTGAAAAATAAAGGGATAATCCTCATGGCAGTTAAAGTTTAGGTTCTAAAGATGATGTAGCTTCCTACATCATCTATGCATTATGAAAGGTAGAAGATCACTTCTATGTCTCAGTCAGAAACCGAAATGCTAAAGACTGAGTTACAATTGGGCAGGAGGGGGACCTGGATGAAGGGAAATCATTAGACATTGATGTTTGTTGAGATGAAAACTGGTACCTCTAACTCCTTAACAAAGCTTTAGGTCATAACTTTTGAGCTTACTACCTGTAGAGTCTTGAATTTCATTCTACATATTGCTGCATTAGTCTAATCTGCTCTTTTCCAAATTTTCAAGCTGCAGTTTGTAGTTTATTTAGTTATAACATTCTAGGAGCATCTGTAAAGCCCTTTATCACTTAAAGTATAAATAAGGACAGTATTACTAGGCACAGAGAAAATCTGGTAATTACTCTTAGAGTAAATTACTCTTCGACTCTAAATTAGTTTGACAGAAGCACTCTGTTGATAAAAAGGCAACTTCAGAAGCATGTCTTCCTCTTTGGAACTAGAGGAATGTCTATATTTATATTAATAGCTTCAAATATCTTTGCAAGCCAGCTATATCAAAAGCTGCTGAAGTGAACTGCACAGAAACACTGATGTGAGTAGGAAAAATAAAGGACCTGAAGTCTTTGCAGTATCCTCTTTCTAAAGGAGAATGTTTTTTTAAATTATGAAATAATCATTCTGTTCTCAGTCTCAATTTGAGAGTTGTTTGAAACAAGAACCAATGTAAATTATAACCAGAAATAGAGATTTTTACAAATTTTATTTAAAAAAATAAAATACATATTTTTAAGCCTGGAGCCAGAATCTGCTCTCTCACACTGAGTAATCCTTTATGTCAGACATCATTTAGGATGCTGGAGACAGCTGTTAAATTGTACTCCACTATGGTGGTAGTCTTGATTTTTCAGATTATTAATAGGTTACAACTGTTCTTGCCATTACCTGAGAGCAAACTTTAGCATGTTGCTAAGCTGCCTGCTAGAAATTGGTGATACAGCAGTAAACAGTCTGTTGCATAAGGTTGCTGAGTTGTAAGCTTCAAACTCGTCTAGTTCTGTTTTATTTGGTTGCCCACTTGCTACCTGAAACTTTCCCTCCCATTGATAATATCAAAGGGTTAAATCACAGATAGATTTTGGTGATCTCCAGCAGGGAGAATTCACTTCACCTCTAGAAAAGGCAACATGACCTAAGACTTGTTTCAACAGAAGAGTTACAAATGAGTTCTATACAGGTTTGTTGTTGAGACAGGCTCTGGAAATGTATCTTTTAATATTGTAAGGTTTAGCTGTACAAATGGATATTACTTTTAAATGTGCCAACTTCCATTCATTTTGTATCCTTAAATGAGGGATGTACTTATCTCTGAGGTCTGTTTATCTCTAGTGATCCTGGCCTAGAACATTCAAACAGCTCACATGTTGAGTTGAAGGGTCTCACTTATTTTTATGTTTGTTTGCTGAAATTACCTTTTGGATCTTTCTTTTCATGTCCCAGTGCTATTATGCAAATAGATATGATGTATACCTAGAGAATTATAAAGATAATTATACTACAGTTGTTCTTATTTACTGTTCTCGCAATTGGACCCATAAGGGTAATGCAATAAGCTGGAGGAATATGGGAACATATTCACATATGTTCACATATAATAGCCTTGTAGGGCTATTATAACACCCATGGATAATGTTGTTTGACAGTATTCATAGGACTGAAATTGAAAATGAGATGTTTAACTCTTTCCACTAAGAATCTACAAGGTGATGGTGATACTGGTGAGCAGGCATGCATAAGCTTTCTGACCAAGGTGTACTGAATAAGGAAAAGTTTTTATTCCTATGGGCAGATTGGTCATAGAGAGTATTTTTACATATACAACCTTTGAAAAGTGAGTTGCCATAAGATTTAAATGTAGCTTTTAGCAAATCAATTTCTCTTAGTTCAACAGAATTATATGAAAGGAAAACTAAGTATCCTTCCACAAATTCTTTTTTTCTCTGTATAAATAATAATTTGAAATATTTAATGTGTGATAACTTTTGAAAATGGCTATAATTCAAATAAGATATAGAATTTTTTTGTGGTTTTCGCATTTTGATAAGCAAACTAAAGTTTTAGAAAATTCTTCTCCAAATAGATCAATACTTTAATCTATTAATATTTCATATTGCTTTTGACTTTGATAATTCCTTTGCAAAAGATGTAGTCTCTGGAATAATATGAATGCATATGTATGTATTATAATATAGGCATGATAAGTTTTTGATTGTGTGAGCGCCTGTACTGGAAAAAGTCTGACTGGTAGCCAAAAGCATGAAGCTTTCTTCTTTTCAGAAATTACAAATAATAAAAATATAAACTCTCCAAACTATAATTATAGAAAAACTCTGTAGATTGGATACAGGAAGTTCATAAAACAATTAACTAAAATTCAAAATTGTTTGAGTTGTTGTAGATACAGTACCCAGTAATTAGCTCAGTAAGGAGAATAGATAACAAAGGAAGTATACACAGCCTGCGCTTCCAGATGCTAATGTCAGCTCCAGCACTGACTCTGCCTTTAATGTAGCCACTTAGGGTTGGAGAAGTTGTACAGAAAAATGGTAATAATATAGAATGAGGTCTATATATATAAAAGTAATGATATCATCACTCAAATGAGTACTGTTGAGGTCTGAAACTATAATTTGCTTAATACCTTGAAGGAAAGGTATGTAGAAGTGTGATGTTGTCATTATTATCTAGCAGCATTGAAATATTTGAGCTGTCAATCATGGAGTCAATCCAACTCACACTAAGAGTTACCAAAAAATCATTATCATCTGCTGACTTTCCAGTGGAATGTTCTTTGTGCTATTTGTGAGTCTCAACACATGAAATATTCCAGCCATGCTTTTCAAATTTGAAATTGCAAGTCATTCCAGCTAAAAGGTCAGATTGACTGAATTGTGCATAGATATTTGCTTGACAAGGCAAAATGAAATCATGTTATCGAAAGAAAATATTGCAGCCTGATTTTTTTTGCACTAATCTCTTTTCTATTGGAAAATTTTGCATTTCAAGGCTGCAAAGTTCTGTCTTTTTGACTCCTTCTTTATTCTTTTGAAATGCAATTACTGTTCAATGAAATGTTATTTCTCTATCCTATTTTTAAAGCTGTTTCATGATGTACTGCGCAGTGTCATAGTTTAATAATGTTGCTAAATTTTCTTCCTGTATAAATTTATCAAAAGCTTATAATGAAGTGAAATGCAAGGATCATAGTAATTTTGAGTGTTGTTTTCTAAACACAGGACGATATCTGCAAAGACGCACCACCAGGCAAATAACTTCAATATATTTGAAGGAATGGTCTGCCATGGAGTCCCAGTTGCAACAGTTTCTAGAGGCAAAGTGGTTTATGAAGGTGGAGTTTTCAATGTCACAGCAGGAGAAGGCAAATATGTCTCCCGTCCACCGTTCCCTCCATATGTCTACAAACGAGTCAGGCAGCGGGAGCAGGTTAATTAAACTAATAAATCTCTGTAATGCCTTGTACAACATGAGGATAACTAGCTCTTGGGAAGAGAGGTTTGGGGATTCAATGGTAATTTTCCTTACTAATCAAAATATGCCAAGGTGGGAGGAAATGAAACTAGAGAACTCAATGTTTATTGCTCTTTATCTACAGAAAAATATCATAGGCTAGTTTCTGCTCTTACAGTAGTCTGTACAACTCATGAAATAAGCCTCAGTACTTTCTAAAATAGACATGTCCCACTTACAATAAAAGTGGACAAGGTTTTGCTCCTGAGTAATCTGACCAGCTGCTGCATTTCATCACTGATTTCTCTGAAAATCAGAGAACCTTAAAATCTGTGGCAAGAAATCTTGCACCAAGGAAGAAATCAATAATTTTCTAACTCTTTCATGGATCGGATCTTTGGAGCTAAACCCTGTAGAATATTAAACACTTTGCTGTGTTACAGCAAGGGTGTGCTAAAAACTGAACACGTACAAAGCACACTGATGGACCAAGCAAGATAGCTGTGCTCAAGCTCTTGTTATTTATTTTTTTTAAGAGAAATATTGCAAATACCTGAAGGTTGAGTTTTCAGTCCCTATTTACTGTGTAAGCATTCATGATGCTTTCGTGTCCTTAACGTTACTTACTGTGAACAGGATTTTCAAAAGCACCTAGAGTAAATAAATTTTAAAATGTACCTAATCAGTGGAATTCACTGCAGGATCTAAACGTTGAATCAGACTAACATCCATGCGAGATATGGCCTATGAAAAGCTTCCAAGATAATTCTGTATATTTCTTTCTGCTATTGTCTTTATGGACTGAGAAGAGCATGCAAAAGTGGCTGAATGAGGCTTTCCTCTAAAGACCACAATTTCTCAGGAGGTAATGAGCTGCCTACAAGTTCATACACATAATTAGTAGGTAACTAGTATCAAAACTAAACTAAAATTTATAAGAAATTTGATAATTACACAATTTGTAAGAATTCCATGAACATAGTGGTTTCCATTTCCCATTAAAGTTAGGAGAATTTTTCCTCAACCCAAACATCAATTGCAGCATGTCTTCAGAAGAGATTTTTCAACTAGCTTGGCCTCCTGTAGCCAGTGGCTGGAATAGTGGATGGTAAATATCCACACAAGGCAGAATTTGCTTTGTTTAATTGATATTTATTAACATCTCTTACCTGTAATAAAATCGTCACTGGAAAATGTGAATACTTTAACAAAGAGAAGCATCCACAAAATGAGGTGGAACATGGTCATTTGCTTCTTTAAAAAAATGGATTTAGAATTGCATTGTTACAATGTCAAACAGATCTAGCCACCCAGCTCCTGATGAAAGCTGAGAACTGAACAGTTTAATCCCAGTGCAAGAGATCTTTTTCAGAGAGAAGTTTGGTGAAAGTGTTGGGATGCATTACATAAAAAGCTGGGTCATCATAGGACTGCTATTTTAATTGTGTCCAATTAGCAATTTCAAGGGGAAGAAAAAGTAAAAAAAAATTTAAAATATTTTATTGCAGGTCTGTCAGCCTGCTCCTGTCAAGAGAGCACCATATACAGGCGTGGACTCAGGAATATCCATCACACAAAAATAGTGTGCTCATTCACCAGTTCTGGCTCTTGCAGGTAACCATCTCTTTTGGTTAGTGAAAACTACTTCATTTAATGCCACTCTGAAACTTCAAGAAATAAAAAGTGTAGCAGGCTGCCTAGGTAGTGACAGGCTTGTCTGAAATAAGCCCTCTCAGAAGCTGAGTTGTCCTGATATCTGTAAATTTGATGAAAAAGTGTGGCAGTCCAGGTATGGAGAGGATCTTTCTGACAGGAGCATCATTTAAGAAGTTAAACTGAAAGAAACAGATGGAGTTTAACTGCTAGACTGAGCTGTGGGTATAAAGGCCTATAGAAAACCTGAGTTCAGTTATGAACAGGAGTACAAACAAAGCATGTTTGGTGCAAATTTGCAGAAAAAACCCAGAACCACCAACAAAAACAACTTGATGTAAAAAATTAAGTTTGTTGGTGTCCCTGTGTTACAGACAATAACGCTCCAACAAATGTGCTGTTTGAGTTAAGCTGATAGATTTGTTTTGCAAGGACAAAACCTGTCTTCATGAAAAGAGAGGGCTCCAGAGAGACCTTAGAACAGCCTTTCAGTACCTAAAGGGAGCCTATGAGAGAGCTGGACAGGGATTTTTTTTACAAGGGCATGTAGTAGTAGGACAAGAGGGAATGGCTTTACACAGAGAGTAGGTTTAGGTTAGATATTAGGAGAAAATTCTTTACCATGAGGTTGGTGAGGCCCTGGCACATGTTGCCCAGAGAAACTGTGGATGTTCCATCCCTGGAAATGTTTAAGGCTAAGTTAGATGGGGCTCTGAGCAACCTGGTCTAGTGGAAGGTGTCCATTCCCATGTCAGGTGGGTTGAAACCAGACAATCTTTTAGGTTCCTTCCAAGCCAAGCCATTCTATGATTCCATGAATAGTGGTGCTGCAGTCAATGACAGCAGTGCTCTAATGGCTGTCTGAGTTAGTGTAAGTTTATCTCTGCTAACAAGGCAATAACACCCGGCATCCCCCCTTCCCTCCTCTCCAGTGTTCACAGCGTGTAGCTCGGTTAATGACAGTCTCTCACCTGTATATGCCCTGGTGCTCGGCAGACCTTTGAGCTGACTTCCTTGCTAAGTGAGCAGAAACCAACTAGCTTCTTTTCTCTGGGTTAGTTTTTGGTTGCCTTGATGAGTTGAAGTGTCTCCCAGAAGAACCTAGCAGAGATCAGCACAGTGCAGCATATGGATGGGATAAGGCAGCTGGGGACAAAGACTAGATGACAACACTTAACTTTAACAGTTCAACAAGCAGAGGAAATGCTTCACAAAGAGGTAAAAGAACTAGGTAAGACCTTCAGCAAGCACAGTTGAGCCATGATGCTGCTGTATGCCAACTGCAGCTTTAATGTTTTCTGCTACAGCAGAGGAGTTGATTAATATGTTTTGGGGGAACAGTGGGTGGCAGTAAGCATGACAAAATCCAGGCTGAGGTTTTGGGGGGGTGTGTGTATACCAACAACGAGACCAGCTAGTTTGAGGGATGATTTCCCAACAGACAAATATAAAGTCCCAGCTTGCACCTCACATAAAATGGGCCTGATCTTAGTGTTAATTAATATGGGCAAAGGAACAAATCTGCAATAGTGGGAGGATAAAGTTAGCTTTTCCACATTTCATTGTATCATTCCTTTAAACCTCATCCAGGGCATCAGTAGCAGCAACAGAGTGCAGCATCCCATTTGTTTTCTCTGTCATAAGGGAGAAAGGTTTTCTAATAGAGAGGACTAAAGGCTAAAGCTTCAATAGAGTGAGGGAGCAATAATCGTTTTTTCTAGCTCCTAGCACTGTTTCTCCATTATTACCTCTCTGAGTGACAAATTGCAAAGAAGAGGTTTTCTTTCGAAAGATTATATCATATTGTATTTTTTTCTCTGTAGATAAAAGCAAATGAAAATGACCCTGCTGTCCCCAACAAAGCAGTGCCTTCTGGGTCCAACAGTCAATCTACAATCAACTTCTCAAGAGCCAAGATGAAACAACAGTAACCAATAAGCATTATACTTGGCTTCCTACATAAAAGTTGTCATTGCAATTTCTCTGTAAAAGTAATTTTGTTATAAGAACTGGAAAATTCTTTTTAAAAAATTGAGTAATAATAAAATAATAACTACAATTGTAGTGTGGTAACAGCTCTGTACATTCTTAAAAGTAAGTAAGTTTGGGGATGATATTTCTTAATGTTTATCCTTAGAAGGTATCAGCTACCCAGTAAAGTAAAAGCAATGAACAATGGTCTTTAAGCATTTTCTAAATTATTGCTCTGTTGGGTCACAGGACATGAATCCTAATTCTCTACTTTCATTTATTAGGAAGATCTCTGTTGTGCTTGGCAATGTGGTGAATTCTGTTAGCAGATGCTGAATTTTAGTTTTTAATTTTCCCTTCCTGGAAGGGGTCAGGTACAGAGAAATGCTGATTCAGGAGAACACTCATTATTTTAGAGCTGGTGCCACATCTCCATATCACTGTCTTTAAAGAACTTTATATATTTTTTCCCTGCCAACTACGCTACAAAACATTTCTTGGTGTGTTCAAGTATTCCCTTTGTTGCACCCTAGGCAAACCTATGCTAACCATACTCATAAACCTACAATACTGTTTTGTGTTCTGGCTCTATGGAGAGACATGCACCCATCACTTGAAGGCTTATGAAGTGGGATCACCAGAGCAAAAACATAATGCATTAATGCCAAAAACCTTTTTTTTTGTTGAAAATGTGAGTTTTGGGTGTTTGTAGGATAGGGTTCCTGACGGAAAAAAAAAAAATCTTATTTGCACAATTTATTTGATTTCCCTTTTGAGATGTAATTGTGCTTTTAGAAGCATGATTCTGTTATCATGTCTAGACAAGTTTTGTCTTGGAGAACTTGAATGTTGTTTAAAGTTGCATTTTCATATGTAATAGCTGTTCTTTTTAAGTAGCTGGCACTGGACATTATTTAAGAGAGTGTCATGGTTTAATCCCAACTGGCAGCTAAGTACCACACAGCCAATTGCTTAATCCCCCTCAGTGAGATGGGGAAGAGCATTCGAAGAGTAAAAGAGAGACAGCTCGTGATTTGAGATAAAACCGGTTTGATAGGTAAAGCAAAAGCTGTGCACACAAGTAAAGCAAATCAAGGAATTCGTTCTCCACTGCCCACTGACAGGCAGGTGTTCAGCCATCCCCAGGAAAGCACTCTGAATGTCCCTCCTTCCTTCTTCCTCCAACTTTATGTCCTGAGCACAATGTGGATTATCCCTGGGATCAGTTGGGATCAACTATCCCAGCTGTGTACCCTCCCAACTTTTTGTGCATCCCCAACCCCTTCTCTGATGGGGCAGTATAAGATGCAGAAAAGGCCTTGAAGCAGCCTAAGCACTGCTCAGCAATAACAAAAGTATCCTTGAATTATCAACACTGTTTCCAGCACAAATCCAAAGCATACCAGCCACCATGTAGAAAATAACCCTAGCCAAAACCAGCATAAAAAGAAATGAGGGCAACACAAAATCACCTATACAGTGAGTTTATTGTCTTATGTGTGGAAAAAGTATAACCTGTACTGTGCAACTCACAGACCAAACAGACACAGAAAGTGTTGCATATTTTAAGACAGACACATTAAACATATGGTAATTACTATTACTTTTAATTCGATAGTGGAAAGCAGACCCAGGGTTCCTACTATATTCATAGGCATCCAGCGATGAATAAGTTTGTATGAGAAACAAACTCCTACTAGGTCGATAGTTCTTGTGTCTCTAACAAAGGAGGATTTTTTCTCTAGGATGATTGAAGATAGTCATGGGGATGGTCAGAAGATCTAGTACAGGTTCCTGTTTCTCAGGTTGTCTTTGGGGTTGCAGAACAGCAGAACCAGGAATCCAGTGCTATTACAATGACTATTACAAGGAAACAGTTCACTGTTCAGTATAGACTTCTGTACCGCTATGTTCTGCATCTCAGTTTATTGTCCAGTGTCCCTCTGCAATCAACAGAGAAAAAGGTGCTTCTGGAATTTTATTCATCTCTGCATCAAGATCTAACACAGGTTAGATGAATCTATCTGGAGTTGTTCTCCTTTGGGATGAGATGGGTAGTTTTCTTGCAATGCGACTTTGTCTCTGACTATAAAGACAGCTCAGCATATCTACCAATGGTGCAGATGTCTTCTTTGCAGCTGCCTTCCACCTAGCCCACATTTGCCTCTCAGGACTGCAACTTTCTTGTGTGAAGGATGCCTGTCTTTTTAATGTTTTGTCTCATCAAGAGTGCAAGTCAACCATGAATCCATTCTTTCTAATTAATCTTTTGCCACCTTGGAAGCAGAGGAGAAATCTGGTAAAAGTAAGGGGGAAAATGGGTAGAAGAAAGGATCCATTTCTACCTCTAGCAATAATTTATATATGTGTGCAGTCTTTCATCTGGTTCATTATTAGAACCTTGCAAGTGCATCATATACCTGTGAGACAAGTAAATATAATAAGTAGAAGTTTATAGTTGTGAAAATTATGGATATTCAAGGACCTGAAATCACTCAAGTGGTTGAATATATGTTGTTGCCTTATGTTCTACATCCAGTGTTGGCTTAAGTCTGTTGCTCAAGACCAAAATGACTCAGTTATGACAATGATACCCAAGAGTAAAGGATGACAGTCCTTTGGATACTGTGGGTATGCCTGAGCCTTTCAAATGTCCTTTGGGCTCTTGTGATACCTACTAAGATCAAAATGATACAAAAGATTCCAGATAATGAAAGGAACAAAGTGATTTTTCTACAAACAGGTGTTTTCACAGTGTGCTAGCAGCAAGTAGTTTTATCAGTTATATAAACACCCATTTTGTAAATTGAAATCTCCAAACTGTGAATGTGTGTTGTCTATGGAAAAATGTATGATGTCTTTAGGTTTCCTACTGATTTTTATTGGATTAGAAATGAGTAAGCATCTTCCTGTATAATTAACAAAGGATTCCTAATCCCTATGTTGGTACTTACTGTTCTGTATTATGGACAGTTCTTCCAGTAGGAGTTATCCTTTGGTTTTGTTCTTAACAAATACCAATGTTTTTAATTCCAATGTCTCTTTAACTATTGTGCAGATTCATGAAAGAAATCACCTGTATACTGTGAACTGGGATTTACACAAAATCATTTGTGGTATTTTTACATCCTTAGTGCAACAATTTATTGAGCCTGTCAGGTTTGTGATATTCATGAATATTCACTTTGCCTCAACACATGCTGGCCCTAGTACCTGAATCCTTTCTCTAGCCACATCATGCCAAGTAACAGCTCTTGAGGAACGGTGTGACATCAAAAACATTTCAGTGCTATTCAGGTACTCCTACTAAAGTAGAGACTGTTAGACTGCAAATCTCTGTTGTCCTTGTTCTTTTTCCACTTACATGGGGTATGCTGTAATGGTGGGATCTTCACAGGGATGTAATGTTGGGGCTGCCTGGGTCCCTATTCCAAAACACCAGAAGTGAATGACAGCAGAGCCAAATACAGCAGAATGGTTTATTTTAGCAGGCATATAGTTTGGGATGCAATGAGATTAGTTGTGTCAGCACAGGTCCTGAACTGGAGCACTGGAAGCAGCACGAGTGGTCTTTCAGTCCTACCTCAGTCTCTAGAACTTGACAAGACTTCTGAATTCATCCTGCAGCCTCATTCCAGCTATTACTTGCTCATTACATTCTCAAGTTCTTGCTGGGTCTGTGCTATAACTGTTGTGCTAAGACAACTGATGCCACACACTAGGGTGAAAAGATGGCTTAGGGATGACTTCTGCAGCCCACACAGTTGTCTAGAGCCTTTCATGGGGAAGTAAGATAGTAATTGTTTCCCAGATGTTTGAATATTATCTCATTTAGCCATTATCCTCAGGCTTCTCCACTGCCTACTGAGAAAAATGTTTGCTTTCTTTGATTGTTCTTTTAATCTATTGGTTGCTCAGCTGGAGTAGACTATCTCTGATTGCTTTGAGAGGTGACACTGGTGCATTAAACTCCTTTTTCTCTGGAGCAATACATGTCCCTATGGAGGAACCAAGGACCTGTTTTGTCAAGCATAAAACATGGAACAGCCTTTCCTTGCTTAGTCTTCCCTTTGGGATCTTACTGGTTTCCTCCTATTTCTTGTTTGGAAAGGTTGAGGATTCAGATGGATTGTTAAAGTAAGGAAAAAACTCTGCTAACCATATTTTTATCACTCTCCACAGCTGCCAGACAGAAATTTGGGATCTTTAGTACACCATTCTCCCTGGTGATGTGGATTCCATGGGAAGGAGCAAAAAAGGAATTTGGGAGATCTGATCCCTACACACATAATACTGCTTTCATCCTCATCATTTGCCAGAGAAAGCCTCATATAGACAGCATGTGTTTATTGCCCAATTGTTAGCTATCAGTTCACTGCCTGTGAAAGCTTATGGCTGTGGTGCAGCTACATCTGCAGTGCTTCTCTCCTCAGCCTGAAGTACAGGGGATGGATCTCTGCAGAGCAGCGGTACTGGGACATGTGGCAGTACTGAGCCACTGGAGGGCAGGGCAGGTACAATGTATCAGGTATGAAACGAGAAGGAGAGTGCTCTCATGCACAGCAGCACCCGTGAAGAACGTTTACGTGTTTTGGAATCTGTGCCCCTAAAGTCGACAACAACATCCCTATTTTCAGGCTTTATTTCATGATCATCAGAGAGTGATCCTTTCATCCTTACTTTCTACTTTTGCAATGTAAAGCCGAACAGAGGAAAGGCTTTGCTTATTCATTTCTTCTTTAATTGCACCTCTGAGCTATTTAAACTGTGATGAAAACAGAGTGAGTCAGTGTGATAATATTGACAGAGCAGGAGTCAGGGAGAAAGCAGTTGTAAACCCAGCATCCTCTGACTTTGCACACCCAGCTGCTCTCACAAAATGCTGCAACAAAACTAGTGCAAAGGAAAAGAAGCCTTTAGCTTGGCTGTGAAGCCAGCCAGGTTTGGGGGTATGCAGTGGTGATAAGGAGAGTTCCATAAACAAGGTTGCTGAAAGGAAATGTCCTTGTTTTTATTGTGCTCCAGAAGGGTCAGGAGCACTAGCATGTCTCTCTGAATTATCTTCACAAGACAATTAGGTCAGCCTTTCATTAATTTTACAAACTAGATTTGATCCAATTGGAGGATTTTTCACAGTAAATCAAACAGCTTCTACACTAGTGAAGGATGTTTAAAAAGGAAGTTGAGCTCTACTGTGAACTGAGGGAAGGAGAGGGAGGAATGAGTCAAAACCCAAATTCAGACTTCTCCTCAGACTCTTCTGAGTGCAGAGTGCATTTCTGACAAGTCCTACAGAGGCATTTAGAGAAAATGTCCAGTAACATGAAAGATATTAAAAATTTCTATTATACAAACAAATGAGTAAATGAAGTCTCTAATTTCAACTGCACCTTTAGTTCAGCAGAAAGAAAAGAAATACACGCTTTTATGTATGGAGAAGAATTTTCTATTGGACCTGAAGAAAACATGCTAAAAGAGGAAAGAAGACCATGAATTACAAAGACAGAGGAAAGAGCCAAAATAAAATGTAGGAAATCTGAGGGGATGGTAGACAAGAAAAGGAACAGAAATAATTGTGAATGGAATGCTGGGGGTTTTTTGTAACTCGTAGACTTTTTTTTTTTTTTTAAGAAAAAGGAACAATGTAATCCTGAGGTTGAGGGTTATGGTAAATGGAGAGGCCAAAGAAATAGCTGAGCAACTTGCAGAGGAGACAGCTGAAGATAAACAAATCCTCAGACTTCCCCTGCTCATAAGACAGAAAAAAATGGAAGAAAACAAAAAAACAATAAGGTCTGCAGAGAATGAAAAGTATGTCTCTGTGTAATGCCAAGGGAGAGACAGACCTACCTTTTCATCTCTACAACTAAAGAGGACCACTGGGCAGCTGAAGAAATAGGACTAGTACTGTAGGTAAGGGTAAGAATTTTCCTACCATTGAGATAAAACTCAATGTCTTTGAAACATAGAAGGTGAATTTGATTTAGAATTTAAAAAAAAAAAAAAAAGTGCAGAATATGCCACTTTCCCCGATAATTCAGGTTGAGGGAGATGGGGAAGATCAAATTTATCTCCTTTGCCTGCCATTCAGCTCATCTCCGGCACACAGATATGCACATGCATGGTCACACAAACAGAGTGCATTAGTCCACTCAGGTATGTGACTCTAGTATGAGTGTAATGGTAACAATATTTGTCAGGTGGCACCTTGCTGCTGGCACAGCATATTCACAAATTAAAACAAGGTTTTGCTGTGAATGTTCAATATTTTATCTGCAAAGCTTTGCGTAAAAGTTACCAAATCACAGAATGGCTGCAGCTGTCAGACACCTCTAGAGATATTTGCTCCAGTCCTTCTCCTCTGAGTTACTCAAAGCCATATCATTGAGTATCTTCAAGGATGGAGATTCCATTACCTCTCTGGGCATCCTGTTCCTGCGTTTGATCACCCTCACAATAAAAACATTTTTCTTGTGTTTCAGTGATATACCTGTCAATTTACTGGCCTTTATGTTTGGAAATAGCCTCCAGGGGAAATTGCTCCATCACCTTCCCACAGATTGAGATGAGGCTGACAAACCTGTTAGTTAGAAGATCCTCCTTCTCGCCCAGCTAGAAGGTGGGAGGGTCATTTGCTTTCTTCCAGTCCTCAGTAACCTCTCCTGATCACCATGACCTTTTACAGATAATTGAGAGTTGTCTCACAGTGACATCATCCAGCACCCTCAACACCCATGGCTACCTCCAATCATGTATGGATTTAAGTATGAACTGTTTGTTTAATTGCTCTCTAGCCATATCATTCTTCATGGGGAGTAAGTCTTCCTTGCTCCAGCCTTTCCCTCTGGTCTGAGGGACCTGGTATGGCTAAAAACCAGTACCACCTGTAAAGACTAAGACCAAGAAAAACCTTGGGTTTTTCCATGTCTTCTATCACTTGTAGTGTGATCAATCATCTAGGTAAAATGTTTACCAGAACCGAACATATTGTACAGAATTACAATTAGCTTACCAAGAAGGATTGTCTTTTGTCACTGTCATGAGTCTTGCCAATTTGAAGGGCAAACTAAGCAGTACTTAGTTAACTGCCCTGCCAGGTAGTGGTGGGAGCCACAGAATTCACACAACATTGTTCTGTGACCCTGCAAGGCTCTTCTTCATACTAGGCTGAATTTCCTTAAATAAACGAAAAGTGCAGACATGGCATTGTCCTGAGAGTATTCTCCAAGACTCAAAGTCCTGACACAGATTTAGGCATCTCTCCCAACTATTGACCGTTATTTGAGTCATTTTGATAAACCACTCTCATGGGCTGTAAAGCTTTTGATTGCTCCTCGCAGAACAATAGAAGGAAAAGGTATGCTGGGTGGCAACATCATCAAAAAGGAAAGACAAGAGACTCCAAAACAAATTTTGCCTCCTGATGTCAAGCAGAGCAGGTGGTGGTTTGTAGTAGTGCTCTTATTCAGACTTGCCCCAACCTTTGGGCACAGTGTTCAGTAGGAGAATTGGGCTTCTCACCAGTCTGTCCTTTGGGACTGAAAGGAGCACATCTAACTCCTGCCAGCAATGAACTCTGACTAAAATGCTCAGTTCTTGCTGACATTTAACTCTTCCCCTTTAATCTGCAATGACAACAAGAGTGTATCATCTTGTCAGTAGTACCTGGATAGCTAGTCTGTAAATCCAAATTTAGAGCGACCTTCTAATTGCTTCTCTTTCACCAGAATGCTTCTTGCTACTGGTCCTTGACAGTAGTACCTGAGATACAAACAGACACCCTGCTACTATCCAGGGCTGTCCCACTTTAGCAAAAAAGGATATACTCAAGCCTCTCAGAGACATTCAGCACAACCCTCAGTAATGCTTCGATTGAGCACCATTTTCTAGAGACAAACTGTTGTCACACCAGCAACCTGAACCACCTGTTCCATGGAGGAGAGAAGCTTTGGAAGGCCCAAAGAAAAACAGACTTGGTGTTTTTCAGTTTTTTAGGTGGAAAATAACTTCTGACACTTGCTAGACAGTTTTAAGTCAGTCTTTATTCATTCAGATAACAGAGACATTGATCAATGGCTGTCCTGCCACCATGCATGTATTACAGAGGAACAGAGCAGAATTTCCTGTTATGCAACCTAAAAAAAGGAGCTGGCTGTGGCTGAAAATCAAGAGTACACTGCCTGCTGGATAGATTTTTAGGTCTACATTAAATTTAGCTCTACATTAAATCTCTAGCACTTTGTCAGTCGTCCCTGTGTCTTTAGGGTTTTTACATTTGCTCCTGTGTTATATGAAGGTCACATCACCAATGTCAGTTGAACAGGTGAAGCACTGAGTATCGCACTTCAGTATTGGCTCAGTTTTATTTCACTGAAGGCAATGGTGACTTAGGCAATGTAATTAAGCCCATTTTTGCCACTTATGCAAGCTTCCTCAGATTTCAAGATTTGAAACATTCACCTTTGCTTATATCTCCTACACTTCAAAGCTATCTCATCTGCACCCACACCACCTGATTCCTCTGTGCTCTCATGAACATTCTCGCTTCTACATGTTACATCACCTCTCTCATGATCATCAAAGACATGGTACAATCTGAATTAGTGATACAGTCTATGGATATGTGGAAGTAGGAGACTAAGACCAAGTGAAGAATTCTGGGTGGGAGACTAGGTAGGAGACTGGGAGCTAGGGATGGCAAAGAACCAGGCTGAAGGATTTGTGGCAGTTGAGGGTTGAGAAATAGATAGAAATTACTAGAAACACCTAAGCCCTGGTTCTTGTCCATCCCAGAAGGAAATAGACAGCCTCTGCTGTGTCTTCTATCTTCAGTCTCTGGCAATGTAAAGAAGACAAACCTGCTGCTGTCATTACATCTTCTGTTAGCTCAACCCAAAGAGGTTTGTGCTGTAGTCCTAAAAGGTCCAAACTGTTTGATTGCTTTTAGATAGAAGAACAGATTCTCCATGAATTTGTAAAGTACCAGATAATGCAGACCCAAGGTTGAAAAACGAGTGTTAATGCAATCCAGAGCAATCTGTGATGAACTGCACAGTATCTACAATGGCTTCTTTTTAACACTTTTCAAAAATACTGATGCTCAGCCTTTGAGTTTGATATTTTTACATTTTTAAATTGACATTCCATAGGAAAGATGGTGCAAAATGCAGGTCCCTGTGGAGCTAAATCATTTCAGCCATATCCAAAGATTCACTTGGTCTTTTTCACACTATGTTGTCATTTTGCCACACTCCTTTCTTTCTTCCTCACTGCCTCTGTTGCCTTGAGTATTGGAAACCAAAAACTGACCTGAAAAGAAAGAAATATGATCATAGTGCTACTGAGTCAGAGATCACCCAAACACTAATAGCTTGTATAGGCAGTATTGAAGGCTGTAAAAAAAATGAAACCTAAACAAACTATATGTATCTACAGCTATCTATCTGGACTTGCCATAGGTAAGTGTGTGTTTGTTATTTCCATTAGTGTATATATACATATAGATACAAGATAAATGTTCTTGCAGGCAGAAAAGTTCTGTTTCCTAATGGTATTTGCAATCATACTGTGTTTTAAAAAGAAACATATCACCTTCTGTTTTTCTAAGCATTAAGTGAACATCTTTCTCAACATTTAGAGGCTGCTCTTACTGCCTAACGCTTGCTGTCTGTGTTGCAGGAATACTCTTTGTGCTTTTCATATGTTCATGAAAATGAAGTTTCTTCTCTGGAGAACTCTGAATCTGAGAAGTATTTTCTTGCCACCACACAGTCATTTGCGTGTAATGATGTCATGTCTGAGGCATGTGTGTTGAAGGACAGAACAAAACAATTAGATGATCTAATCTCAGTATTAGGTAACTTGTCTCTGCCCCCTGAGCAGGACACCACTGGGGAAAGTCAATTATGTGCTAATAAATAATTGAAGTTAACAAGTGTTTAAGTATTTCCTGGATCTGGCTACCACCCTGCGAGAGAAAGATTTATTTTTTCCCTAGAGCTGATGGCTTACCCTTCTAGCAAACATGTTCTTCGCAGTTTTCTCTTGTAGCTTTGCTCTTTTCTTGAGTAATTTTGCATGCAAATGATGTATCCGTTTCATCGCAGCGTCAGGATAAAAAGAAGTTGACACAAGTATTTTAAGTTGGGTCAGGAGGCCAGAGAATAATCCAAAAGTTATTAAGAAGAAGATGATGACCCCAAGCTGGATCCAAGCCGTGGAGAGAGTAAGCTCTGGATGAGGGATGCAGTCATGCTTAAACAAAGGGATCTTGAAAGAATCAGTCTTTGCAATATGCTTTGCGATATGAATAATAATCTCATTCCTCTGCACAAGAAAAGGGGGAAAAAAAGTTGATTATGGTACTGATTGCCTCCTTTCTTAATATTTCTGCTATTGGACATTCAGATTTACAAAGGAACATAAGTCATCTAGTCCATCTAGCATCTGCATATGGTGTGCTCATAACAGCATATTTATTAGCTATTTAGAAATGTTTCAGACTGTATTTTCACCATTTCTCTTGGGAGACTGTCACATATTTTGGACTGTTAAGAACTTATCTTCTCAGTGGCTCTGATAGAGAAATATTTAACTAATCTGGTTATAATGGTTTAATATTTTCCAACTCTCACAACTCTGCTCAGATCCTCTGCTGGAGAGTACTTCCTCCAGGGTAAAACTGCAGAGCAGAGTGTTACCATCCCTTTGGTTGTGTCTCAGTGTGTGATCAGCAGCGTTTCCACACCACCCAGGCAGGTGCTCTGACCACAAGGTTATCAGGCAAGCAAAGCCACCTCTCTTCCTCCAGTAGGCACCTTTGCTTAGAAGACCTGATGACTTTCACTGCTTGTGGACTGAAATGCTGAATGAGAGAGAGTAAATTAGATATGCTGCTGGGACCAGTATTTCATACCAGCAGGCAACTTTCTGCTCTGCCTGTAGGAACACTGCTGGGACACTGAGTCACCCAGCCCTCTTTTCTGACCATGTCAGGGAGATGTGTAGCTCTGCCTTGTAGCTCTTCTAATCACTCTACAGAGGCCAGGTACTTCTGCTAGATGCTCATTTGAAAAATAAGGTTCCCAAAGCATGCTACCCATTTTCAGCCTGTTAGACTTTCCTGGACATTACCCTGTTTGAATCTATCTCAGTACCTTTTATTCCTAAACTGAACCAACTGCGTTAGGGACTCAATATGAAAGAGGGGTACCAGTGCACAAAGAACATTGTTGTTCATGCTAATTAATAAACATCTCAGGAAGTTGTTCAGTCTGTCCTGCTCACCCAGCTTCCTTGACTCCCTGAGATCAGCAGCCCTGAGGCTTGTTATGACAAATCTGTTGAGACTGAATTTTACATTTTAATGTAACTAGCCTTCCTTGGGGAACTAGAAAAAGTCTGATGATAGCATCATTCTCTGTTTTTGGGGAGTCAACCAGCTTTCCACAGGAGTGAACAGTGAACACAAAGAGAGCAAATTCATAGTACAAGACCCATGACATGGTCAGGCTCAGGCCTTCTGTCCATGGGTAGTGGGACTAAGCTCTTTCTTTGCCCTGTCTTGGGTCAGACCCAAGGCAGGACATGACAAGAGGCTGCCCTCAAGGTACGAAGGATAGAAACACAGGCAAAACCACACACAGCAGCACACAGCGAATAGTGAGGTTATAACTGGTTGCTTAGGGTTGTGCTCAATTGGGTTTTTAATATCTCCAGGGACGGAGCCTTCACACCCTGTCTCAGAAACTTGTTCTATTGTTTGATCACCTGAAGAGTAAATAAAAAAATTATTTCCTTTATTTTCTGCCAATTTCCTCTTCTCCCAGTGCATGAGAAGGGTCACAGAATCATAGAATCATTAAGGTTGGAAAAGACCTCCAAGATCACTGAGTCCAACGTGACCGAACACCACCATATCAACTAGACCATAGCACTAAATGTCACATCAAGTTGTTTCTTGAACGCTTCCAAGGATGGTGACTCCATTACTTCCCTGGGCAGCCTGGTCCAGTTCTTGACAACTCTTTCAGTGAGGAAAATTTTCCACAGTCTGACTCCTCTTTCTTACACCCGACCCCCCATCAGATATTTTTGTACACTGATGAGATGTCCCTGAGCCATCTCTCCTTCAGACTGAGCAGCCCCAGCATCAACTCATGTGACAGATACTTCAGTCCTTTAATCATCTTTTTGACTCTTTCTTTGACCTCTCACTCCAGTGTATGCCCCTCTTTTACTGGGTCACACTAGCGCTAAGCAGCAGGGAAGGATCACCTCCCAGAGCTTGCTGGCAATGCTCTGCCTAATGCAGCCCAAGGCAGTACTTTCTTTGCCACAAGGGCACATTCCAGACTTGTGGTCAACTTGGTGTCCATCAGAACTTTCAGGGCCTTTTTCCGCAAGGCCACCTCCTAGCCAGTTAGTCCCCAGCATGTATAGTGCATGGAGTTATTTCTCTCTAAGGACTGTAAGACATGGCATGTTGCTTTGCTGAACATTGTGAGGTTCCTCTTGGCCCAATTCTATAGCCTTTTCAAGTCGCCCTGAATGACAGCATAATACACTGGTGTTTCAGACACTATTCCCAGTTTTATATTGTCTGCAGGCTTGTGTGACTACAATCTGTTCCTCTGTGCAGACCTTTAATGAAGAGGTTAAACAACACAGGATCCCGTGTCTACTCCTGGAGGACATCAGAAGTGACTTTGTACCACTAGTCAGAACTTTCTGAGTCCAACAGATCGGCCAATTTTCAGTTCATGTCACTCTCCATTTACCTATCCCACACTTCATCAGTTTGTCAATAAGGATGTTGTCTTCCAGTATTCCAGCACAGGAAAACTTCATAAATGCACAATCAGCATCCACTGTTCTCCCTTCATCCAGCAACCCAGTGTTTGTATCATAGGTTGTTAGATTGGTCAAGAAGATTTAGCCTTTATAAATCCATCCTTAATACTCTTAATATGTTTCCTGAGCTTCACGTGTATGCAAATGGATTCCATGATTATATTCTCCGTTACCTTCCCAGGTATCAAGGTAAGACTGACCCAATTGTAGTTTCCTGAATCCTCCTTCTTGCTCTTGCTGAAGATGGGAATAACATTTGCTTTCTTCCACTCTTCAGGAACCTTTCTCAGGCCCCATGATATTTCAAAGACAATCAAGAGTGGTCTCACAGTGACATCATCCAGCATCCTCAGCACCCATGGGTGTTTCCCATCACGTCCCATGCATTTACTTGGTTAAATGTTCCCTATCCTGATCCTTCTCAGCCAAGGGTAAGTCTTCCTTGCTCCAGACTTATCTCAAAGGCCTGGGATTTCAAGTAAAGGAAAGACTGAAGATGACATTCAGTACCTTAGGCTTTTGTGTTGTCTTTTATTGCCATCAGGACTCCTCCTGCTATTCACAGTGGACCTACATTTCCCCATGTCTTCCTTTTTCTGCTAATAGACCTGTAGAAGCCCTCTGTGCTGCCTTTCATCTGCCTCACCTGATTCAGCTCCAGGTGAGCTTTGGCTCTCCTGCCCCCATCCTTCTGCAATAGAAAGTGTATCTAAATTCCCCCTGGAACAGTTGTCCCTTCTTTCACCTCCTCTATGCTTCTTTTTTAATGTTTGAGCTTTTTTCAGGAGCTCCTTGCTCACCCATGCTGGCATCCCACTGCCTTTGCTTGATTTAGTTGAGATGAATAATTCTTGAGATTGGAGTAGGTGATTTTTTAATATCAGCTAGCTCTCCTGAACCCTTACTCTCTCAAGGACCCCCAGGGGACCAGAACCGTATCACAAGCTGGGTTGCTGATGTTAGATCACAGCTGTTGTGTAGCAGTAGGGTTCACACGAAGTATAAAACTCCCTTAGCACATGGAGCAATCAGTCTCCTCAACTTATTTCACATTAGACAGACTGACCAGATGATTAAATCCTCTTTGCTTTTGCACAAGAATCTGAAATCTGCAGGATGGATCTGATTTGTTATATGTGTGCGGATTGCACAGTTACAGTGAATCCAATGGCTTTTACATCTACCTTCCTTAAAGAAGGTTCAGGTAACAATTAGAAAGGTAATAATTAGAAGTTGGTGGCCTCCATCCCCTGGGAAAGATGTGTTTTCACTGAAACAATCTGTGAACATTTGGCTTATGACTGCCATACAGATACCGAATTTTTCTGTTCTTTGCTAAGGTAAAACTTGTCAATAATTTAATTTTTATCCCATGGAAGAGTTTGATATTTTGATATACAATACAAAATATTGACAGAATTTCACCAGCAGCTTGACTTCATTCCAGCTGGTTTCCTTTGTAACTCACATTTGCTGGAAGTGCTCCCCTTCCTCAAGGATGCTGTGCACTATATCTCCTCTCCCCTTCATGATACAGTCCCAACCAGACGAACATCCCACGACACACTGGGACAAGCAATCTGCCACAACACTGTCTAAGCTGAACCTGCAATGGTTTAGCAGCGTGTCATAGAAAATGTGGCCTGGCTGAAGAAGCTCGGAGGTTCAATATGTTACATATGGAAAAGTGACAAAGAATCTCTCTGCCAAATATTGTATGTCCTGTTCTGTATGCTTGTGATTTCAAGCAATGCACTTATTGCATTGCTCACCTTAATAATCTTACTCTGTGAAACTGATTAATTTTTAGGGGATGGAGAAAAATGGGAATGAATACTCATTATTATAAGATCTAAGAACTAACAGAAAATGCTGAGTAAGAAAAAATTATAGAAGAAAGAGCATATACCATATTGTACTAACAGTCAAGCATTTCCTTGAAACCTTTTTATCTTGAAAGTATCAAAGGGTTATATACTTTCAGAAAGTGTTTTAAGCCTGATCTTGCAAGCTATCAAACTGGACAGATTTCCTTTGCACTAAAAGCACCACATGGGTCACACATTCCAGTGGCGGAATCTCCATCTTTAGGAGCATTCAGACAAGACCCTGAGCAACCCGATCTGCCTCTGAAATTGTCCTTGTTTTGAGCAAGAGGTTTGTCTAGATGGCCTCCAGACTTACCTTACAACCTAATTACTCTGTGGTTCTCTATGCCACTGCTGCTCCTGCTAGAAGAACCTTGAGATTCCGGTAATGTGCTATTATTTTGTGTGCATGCACCACGCATACAACTGACGAGTTCCTCACACTACTCAGCTAAAGAAAGGTAGGCATCTATTGCATCAGTGTCACAGTGACTTTTGACTATAAAAGTGGTGCTTCATGAATGTCAGCATTGCGAGTGTCCCATTTTAAGCTTCTAGTTTTCTTCATATATATAAATGGAAGAAGGAAAGTCCTTCTAATATTTACCATTCTCTAGAAAATTGATAGTACTCTGGAAAGTGCAGAAAACTGTCTGGTTCCATCCAACATATGTATCTGCAACAGCAATGTCCCTTTTTGAAATGAATGATATTCCATGAAAGAACTGATGGCTCATTGGCTATATGTCTGCTCTTGCAGCTGCTGAAGATGAAGGGAAATTTTTCAACACTAAAGTAAGAAATGTACAGTACTGATAAGTACTTACATTCTGAGAGAGGCTGAGTTGAATCTCTAGATCCGGTACTTCTTGGAGATATTTATTCACAGAAATAATTAACCAATAAAACAAATAGTCTACTGCAGCAAACAGAAGCCAGATGCAAAGATGAATAATTACAGGGAGAAAAAAATACAGCATTTTTTTCCTGTCTTTTCTTGTGAAACAGAAAGATGGGATTGCCACATAATCTTTTCTTTCTTTTCTGTTAAGTGGCAAAAGACATGGTTTCTGCTGTTGCTTTTGGTGCTCATCAAATGCAATGAACTCTTTTGTGATATAAGTATTTTTAAATTTGGTACTGTGAGAACCCAAAAATTTTTTGATAAAGAGGCCAGTTCCAAAAGAAACTAGAAAAATCCCAGTGACAGGCAACACTTTCTGGCCTACGTAGGGCAGTATAGTCAGCATAAAATATATCTGGTTAGCAACTCTCTGGATTTCTTGCTTTGTGTCATTTAGCTCTTGTTTTAATGCATCATCTGAAATCGAATAAGATGGTGTGAATTCATGCTTTAAGATCACTATATCTTTAGGTAGTACAATGGAAAGCTTGGCTGACTCGTAAATCCATTTCACTGCCTCAACATAATATTTTATCAAGGCAAATTGCTCATGCTTCAAATGACAGGTTATGGTGTCTGCCAGAACCTTTAGATTGTGAAAAATATTTTGGATGTTGTTGGCCACCATGACACCTGTGCCAGCAGTAATAAGAGCATTCCTGCCATTTTTCAGTCCACAGGAAAAAAGGAACAGGACACTAAAACAGCGCAGGTGCTTGAAACAGAAGAGCATGATAGAAAACAAGATCCAGATGAATCCAGAAATCAGTAAGGGACCCAAAGAGTAGTGTGCCAGGGAGAAGTGCATGCCAAGGAAAAAAAGAAAGCTGGAGAGGAAGCCAACTGCAAAGCAAACTCCAAAAAGCTTCATCCAAGACTTCCAGCCAGGCTTCCTTTCAGATATAAAAATTTCCCATGTGTTCTGGGCTATTGAGACAAATGTTCGCATTTTCTCCTGATTGTTGCTGACACTGCGATAGCTCAAACTAAAAGGAAAGAAGAAGAAAAATACTGTTAGTTACAGGATCATGCTATTGACAATAATGTGCTTTTAACTGGCTTCATAGTTTTAACTGTACTTCTCCACACTGCAAAAAATGCAGGTCTGACTTATGTGGGGCCGAACCTCCGCACGTGAAATCCAAATATTTTTCCTCAATATCACACATATAAACACTAAAGAGATGACTCTAAATGGTTTCCTTTTTACTTTTATATTTTGTACACTTCGATTAGCTATATAGACATAATGGTTCATATTTACGTGTGCGCGTGTGCGTGTATGAGAGGGATGCAAGTCTCCCGTAGCACCCAGTGCTCCCTGCCTTGTAGGGGCACCAGGAAGGGAAAGAGGGAAGCATGGAAACTTCCCATTGGTACCCCAATGAAGGGGAATGCGGCTTGATTCATGGGGAGCAGCCAGAGCAGCTGGTAGGGAGGAAAGAATGGGTGAAGCAGCCTGTGCACACTGCCCGGGGATGGGGAGTGAAACTGCTTTTTCAGACGGAGGTAGGTTAGTACAGAGGGAAGAAAGTGTGCCTCAGGAATCATTCCTTCTTTACTGTGTGGGTGCCCATGCACTGGAACAGATTGCCCAGGGGGGCTGTGGGGTCTCCCTCACTGGAGATACTAAAGAACTGGATGCAATCCTGTGCAATGTGCTCTAGGATGACCCTGCTTCAACAGAGAGGTTGAACCAGATGATGACGCACTATGGTCCCTTCCAATCTTACACATTCTGTAATTTTATGTTATATACACTTTTAACCCTTTTTAACCCTAATAGCTTATTCTTGTCACCATCTCATCTGACTACCAACATGCCTGTTATGTAAATTACAGGATATTTCTGTTATTCAGTTCAGTTTGATTGAAGACAGTCCAGTGTTCACATCTTCACTTCTTCTTTTACAATATAATATTAATAGTGCTATTTATCCAAAGATTCAATTTATATGCATATCAGCCTTTTAACATAGTAGAACAAATAAGATGTTAATTAAATAAAATAAACAGTTGTAAGTTTATCTTCAATATAGAACAGTTGTCTTCACAAGATACCTCCTGAAGATATTACTTTGAATTTTGCTTAGATTGAACACAGTAGATAACCAGAAACTAAACTATGATTTTGTACATACATTGTATTTTAATAACTTTATGAATTTTGCTAGCATTCACAGAACCATTTTCCCCTTCTACTCATTGTAATTAGCTACTAGTTTTGTCATTGGTGGCTTTGCCATGAGTTGTCCTCTGCTTATGTGGATGGTCTGCTTTGTCCTTTTTCTAGTAAAAGACATTTTTAGGAAACATAATCAAAAAGGAGATATTCATGATCCTGGAGTCAAGCAGAACCAGACCTAACAGCCAGAAAACCCTGTCAGCAAATCTTGTAGTTCCTAGATTGGGTTGCTAAACAGCATGAGCCACCACAACCTCTTTCTAGATCTAAGAAAAATTGCTTTGTACAGTGAATACATCTGGCATTCTGTTCTTGATTTAAGCCATAAAAGAATAAAATGCAGAAAGGCTAGCATTTCTGTAATACTATGAAAAAACATCCAAGTGAGAAAACACATTTTGAGTTTTCTTGATCAGCACCAATTTTGCAGTTGTTATGAAGCAGAGTTTTTGCATTTCTATGTATGGGTATAGTGTATTTGGGTTAATGCTTATAAGCTTTCAGTAAATGGTTGCAATATGTGACTGGGAGTTTGGCATGACTGAATCTAAGAATTGGAGAGAGTCAAGAACAAAGCCTTAAAATTAACAAAAGCTATACTTCTGAACTGGGAGGTTGGAGACTTGCAAAACATGGACAGAACTTGAAAATAATCAAAAAGTCTCATTTACTGGGCAGACTCAATGCTGTTACACGAGACCTCTGCAGTACTCAGAACATACATGGTAGGTTTGTCCCTAACCGGCACGAACCCAGAAAAGGCATTGGAAGGACCCAGTGGACTTCCAAGCCTGTGGTATGGATACTCAGGTGTCTCCGTATGTTCACTGAAGATTGGGAAGGAAGTATTCCCATCCTCTCCAGAGCCCATCTCCGAGCTCAGACTTTCCCAGGTAAAAGTGTGCATCTCGGTGGCTTGTCTGACACCCAGGTTTTCCCCCATAAGACATCAGCAACAGGCACAGATATTCTGCATTCAGCAAGGGAGAATCATTCAAAGGATGAAAACTCTAAACCTACAAAAAATGTAGAGGCTGAAATTTCTTGTATTAGCAGGCACTTAAACAGCTGCAAATGCTTGGGAAAGGAAAATAACACTGTGGCTCAAATGTAGAAATAAATCTTTGGCTCCACTAAAGAGGCTAATTCAGTGTTTAAAGAAATAGTAAACCTTGAGAGCTTTCTGGAATGATCCTTCTTAAAAACATAAATCACAAAAGCTCTCCTGAAGCTGTTAGGTGCAGTTATAAATTCTAATAGGAGGTTGACAAGAACAAAACCTTCATTTCAATTGTAGTCTGAAGCAAGGTACATTTTCTTTTGTCCTGTAACATGAACTAATGTGGGGGCTCTTACCATTATTTATGTAGCATAAGGAAAGAATTATTCTTGGAAAGCAATTTCTTGCTCTCAAGTACCACTTTCCACCATAGTTTCTCATGATGAGAAACTCCCACAGAGGGGAGCTGGAAACTCTTTGCTGTAGTTCTGCTTCTGAATCTGATTTTTTGTAAGGTCCAAGGAGAATCTCTCTATGCCTTAGTTTCCCTCTCTAGGAAATACTTACTCCACTCTGGAAGCATAGTATTAATCTACCATATGGCATGCTGGCAGCAGTAATTATAAAAACAAATTCTCAAAAAGAGCCTCTTCAGCAAGCAGATTGGGCCATAATTCTTAAGGCTTGTGATGTACTGAAGGTAAAGTAACATAATTAAGAGGTATTTTTCTATTTTCATTTTGAAATAAAAGCGAACATTTAAAACCATTTTTATGATCCTGCTTGTGATATGTCAGATGTGGCTACAGATTTGAGTAAGCAGAATATAAGTGCTTAAGATCAGAAGTCCCTAGAAAATGTCTTTCCAGCTCAGCCATGAGCTCTGTGCTAGAGCTATGTAATTTTTATACAGTATATGCACATACCATGTATGATTTCTTCCCTGCCTTCTATGAATACTCCTCTGTATTCATTGTCCAAAAAGTTGTGGCTGTCCTTACTGCCAGTTTGATCCTGTCCTAGTCCCTTGCTCACTCTGCAGCTGCTGATGGCTTGCTACGTTAGAATAGAATAGAATAGAATAGAATAGAATAGAATAGAATAGAATAGAATAGAATGGTTGAGTTGGAAGGGGCCAACAGCGATCATCTAGTCCAACTGCGATAGATCAACATGCCTAACATTTGTGGGAAGCATCCGTGAAACATTCTCTACCCAGGCTACTGCTACATGATCAGCAGGCCTACATTTCTAGTGTATGAGTTAGCCACCCATGTAAACACCTCGCCAATTTTTAATATTAATGGAAGAAGCAGGTGTGTCCTAAAAGTGTATAGTGAGTAAAAGAATGGGATTTACTAAATAGTTAACTTCTTTTTAATAGAGGCACAGCTGATTTCACAAAGCATGATAAGCAGAGTCAGATACCTAAGTTTACTTTCTGTTTTGATACAGACCTGACTCAGACAAAGCTGTAGGACTACAAGCCACTGAATTAGGACTGAGTGGTACCATCCAGTTTTTGTGCCTTTGCACAAAGTCTGACACAACTTTTCTCTGCACAGATGATCTCAGGAGGAGTATGGCAGTTTGGCAGGCCCTTGGCCCTCCATGTTGTGCAGGATTCTTATATATAAAAATAAAGTCTTATTAAGAGAGACTTTAGGTTAAATTGGAAACTTATATGCCATTGATGCTAAAGCTTCAATGATCTTTGCCTCATAAATCCTGCTGGGATTTTATACAGGAATTAAAGAAGAGAAAGCACACAATAAGAATACAAAAACAAGTATTTCCTTTTTTGGCAGTTTCAGCAGTCTTCTTTTCTAGCCTGGATCAGTTACATTGAAATGTAAGAGAATTACTTCCCTTTTTTGGATACTGTCAAAAAATCCAATGCTGAACTACAGTTTAGTAAGAGGAAAAAATACAGGAGGGAGTCTTACATTGTTTCCTTTGGTCAGTGCAGGACATTCAACAGAGAAATAAAAGCCCAACCAAAAATCCATCAATGTTACTGTAACTATCCCCTCATCATTTCTCATGTTCACATTATTTGCTTTTAACTGCAGGATGAAGAAAAGTAAATGGTACTAAACACATTAAACAGAAGAAGTAATGGCTAAAATGTCTAATCATATATGTGTCCATAGGGACTTGAAATACTAAATAACAAACAACGAAAACAAAACAACAATTTATACATGGGAAAAACCTACCAAACAAGCAAAAATAGCAACAGATTGAGACCTCTTTTTCTTCATGTATTGAAAATAGATGGCTCAGAAAAATTGTGAACACTGTAATATATTAACAAGTCTTTAGGATGTCATAAATTGATTAGATGTCATCTAATATCAGATGTCTATAGCGCTGGACAAGACGATCTTTAAAAGGCTCTTCCAACCCAAGCCATTCTGTGATGTCCACATCTGAGTTGTCTATATGTCAATGAGGAGAAAAGGGCAGTCCCCCAGAATCATATTTCAGACCTGTTTTAGAAGTCCACCCCCACAACGGATGGATTGCATTCTAGAAGACCTTTTTCTCTAGCTCAACTATGAAAAGTGTCTGGATTACTCAGCCAGAGCTATCCAAAGCCATGTGAGATGAAGCTCTTCCTTTGTTTCTTCGTTGCTAGCAGGTTATATTTGTCTAAGCTGGGCACTCAGAGCAAGACATGGAAAATGTGTTATGGGCAGCTGTAGAAAATGGATAGTTATGGAAGGGACATAGAACAAGAAATCAAATTTTCTCACATCACTCTGGGCTGTGTTACAAAACTGTGATGCAACAAACTCACAGGCATATTCTTCCCTTAAAGCACCAGCAGGAATGGAGGCACAGTTTGGGAAACCCAAATGGTAGTTCCCCTACTGCCAAAAACAACTCTACAAAACACATAAAATTCCAGTGTGAGGGATGGACGGGAACATGAGAGATTACACAGTCCATTTTCCTACACAGAATAACTTTGCATAGTCATAGTTTTAGAAGAACTTAGGACTAAATTGTTTCATGAACTTTAAGAATACACCCTCCAGGTGACAATAGTTAACTTAAAGCAAGTCCTTTTACCTTAGAACAGCTAACTTAGTACATGATTACTATCCCAAATTCCTTGATATTAACCTTAAAGTGTTACTTACAGGCACTCTCGTAAAGCATTTGAAGGTTCTTTACAGCGCTGTGTGTCTCTTGACTTTGGTGAGGAACCAAGATGGGCACTAGTAAAAAAATTCACATGAGTAATTTGTTTCCCATACCCTCCCTCAATGAGTCAGTCACACTACAATTTTGAAATTGTTCTGGGTTTGACAAAGATTCATGAGGAAGTAACTTATGCACAAGACCAAAATAGTATATAATTTGCAAGTGCCACTTTCCACCTTTTTTTCTGGCAGAGTAATAGATATCAGCAAATGAGTTCAGGACCCAAATTTCAAAGATTTAATTTTATATTGAATAATGCTTTAGGTCTAGAACATTTTAGCTATTTTGGTACTTCCCATTCAAACTAGCAGCAATTCAGTACCCAAATAAATTTAAAGCTTTAATCATTTTTACCCCATCAAATGTTCCTACTGAGATCTGTAAAAACATTTTTTTAAACAGTCTGTCAGAATATGGCCTGTAGAATAAGACCCACTTTAAATATACAACAAAGACACTCAAAGTATGTACAATAAAAATAACTGATATACAGGAGGTCAGAAGTGTTATGTGGAAGACCTTTTGCTTTAACTTTGGCACTTAAAATTTTATTTTTAATCAACTCTTTGTTTCTGCAGAGAGTACAGTTTGCATGCATATTTTTGTGTACAGAGGAGAAAGATAATTTTGGACACCCATACTCCCTACTTGAAATCGGTCACACACATCCTGCCAATTATTGGATTGATCCATTGAAGCAGTCAGTCCTTTTATTCAGTTGTCATCAGGATCATCCGATAAAGAAGACAACAGACTCAAAGGGAATTAAATGCTGATACACAGCTTCACAGGGACAACAGCAACAAAAAGAGTAAGAGGAGTGTTACACACCTATGATACCTTTTCAATAATATCCTTCATGAAAAACTGCCTTTTTTCATGCACTTTCAGAACTAACTTGCAATTATGGTTTTACTGTTTATGTTTAACCTTCCAGATCCATTTTTTGAATAAAATGTATCTATTGCTTTTCTCAGAAATGTCATAGGTGGTAGGGTCCATTGCAGAGATGCTACCTACTACACCTAAGAAATTCTAAATTAGGAGACTGACTCTCATTTAGACTCTGATTTTGAAGATCCAGAGCTGTACACCAGTCTCAGTTCTGCCCTTGGACTCTACATTTGTAGCATCCAATCAGCAACTACTGGAGTGCTGGCACACGCATTATCTATCTGCCCTTGGTTGAAATGTCCCTGCATGTAATTTTCCAGACAGCTGGTTTTCCAGCAGGTACTGATAGCACTGAAGTAGCAGGTCTCACTGACTCACTGCTAAGACCAGGTTTTGCTTCCACAGAGCAGCCATAATCCTGCTCTTTCAAAAGCAGCTACTGAACAAATTCAGAAAGCTGGCAGACAGAAAGATGAACATAGCACAAAGTTCATAGCATCTAAATTATGCATAATGTAAGGGTAAAATTAGATACAGTGAACCATCAATAACGGGAAAAAGTCTCTGACTAGTATAGGAGGAATGGATGAAATGATTTTTTACCAGAACATATCCTTCATCTTATTAAATAAGGGAAATTTCTGTAAAGGGATGCAGGTAAGCGCATATTAAGTTAGACCAAGCCTCCAGACCAGAGGACCTCCAGAGGTCCCTTCTGACCTCAACCATTCTGTGACAGTTGAGATTCCTATTTTCATTTCTCCAACCTCTGAGGCCAATCCGAATGGCAGCCCAACTATGTGGAGTATCAGACACTCCTCCTAGGTTATTATCATCTGCAAAGCTCCTGATGGTACACTCTTTGTAGGTCATTAATGAAGATGTTATACAGGATTGGCCCCAGTAGCAATCCCTGGGACACACCACTAGTGAACTCTGTATAGCTGAACTTTGTGTTGCTGATCCCTGGGCCCAGCAGTTCATCCAGTTTCCAATCTACCTCCTTGTCCATATATCTACCCCACAGTTTGTCAGCTTGTCTATGAGAATATTACCAGAGACAGAGTGGAAAGCCTTTCTGAAGGCGAGGTAAACAGCATCCACTGCTCTCCCCTCATCCGTCAAGCTAGTCACCTCAGGCTGTCACACTGAGTAAGAATGAATTTCCCTTTGTAAATACATGCTGAATACTCACTGCAAATGGTTTATGGGATTGGTTTCTTTGTCACCTTCCAGGGATCAAAGTGAGGTTGACCAGTTCCCTGGATCCTCCTCCTTAGTTTTGTTGAAGATGGGAATAACATTTGCTTTCTTCCACTCTTCAGGAACCTTTCCCAGGCTCCGTGACATTTCAAGGACAATCAAGAGTGGTTTCACAGTGACATCAGCCAGCACCCTCAGCACCCCTGTGTGCCTCCCATCACATCCCATGGACTTACTTGGTTAAATGTTCCCTAACCTGATCCATCTCCACCAAGGGTAAGTCTTGCTCCAGACTTGTTCTTGTCTCAAAGGCTTGGGATTCCTGAAGACTAGTCTTCCAAGTAAAGGCAGAAATGAAGATGATATTTAGTTTTTTGGGCTTTTCTGTGTCCTTTGTCACCACCAGTACCCCTTCTGCCATTCACAGTGGACCTACATTTCCCCACGTCTTTTTTTTGGTGTTGACAGACCTTTGCGCTGGTTTTCACCTGCCTCACCTGATTCAGCTCCAGGTAGGCTTTGGCTTTCCTGTCCCCATCTGTATACAATCAGACTGTATCTGCAACCACTTGTGCTGGTGTCAAGGGGGAATTTGGGGCAGTTCTTTTAGAGCAGAATATTTTAGTGACCCCCTCATAGTGCACTCTCTTAAACTGTTGTGTCAGTACAACTGTTCAACCACATTTCCTGGGACCAAGGTGGATGCCTGCTTGCTGATGGTGGCCGAGGACACAGGATCACAAACTATAGCAAAAGCCTCTGTTGGGGGAATATTACCTCTAGCTAATATCAGCTGCTGGGGCTGCCTAGTTCCTGGATTTCCCTGCTGTTGTCATCATCTACTGGCCACTGTAAAATGGGAGGAACTGACAGTTTACATATTTGAACAACAGTACAGTAATGGCTATTGTTTCTTTCTTCTGCTGTCTGACGGTGCTGTACAGATGCCTCCGCCTGCACTGAAAAAGTAAGGATGGTTTCAAAATTAGTGCATTTCTGACCTCTCTTCCCATTTTTCTTAATCCCTACAGGATAACTAGAAAAACTTGCTTGCACATAAAAAGTATTAAAATGTCACTGCTGAGATCCTACTGTTCTGTTAGTTCCTTAATGCATTTCAACATATAATGATGCTGAGATTAACGCAGTTTGCATAACACTGTGCTTCAACTGCTGTAACATGCAAGCTGGATGCATGTTTCTTTGGGTTTTTCTTTAGGATGCTGAAAGTTGCTTCCTTTTGCAGCATCTGTGTGTGGCAAGAACAAAGCAAGTTCATAGCTCTGAGCCCCATGTCACATTGAAATCACTCTGTATTCTGCTTTGCCTGCTCCTGCTTAAGGAAGACCTGCTAGCAACTAATAGTCCTTCCTTGTGGCTGGCTTCCAGAGAGGCAGGAAAGAAACAAAGATCAGAATTTGTAAATATTTTTGCCCTTGTTTTTGAGTCATGGTTTTAACTATTGTTTCTGGTTTATTGCTACAGCAGAAATTTAGACTAAAATAAGAAAATTGCATTTTATTTCTAAGTATCTGAGGAAATGAAATAATGACAGTGGGTTGTTACTCCCAGTGAGCAGAGCTCCACTGGATGGGCAGTATGTCTGGAGCCAGCAACACAGCAGCTATGAGTAAAAGGTTCTCATATTGAATCAGGGTTGCAGAACCTCGGATCTGAGGGGCCTCAGTGAAAAGCCCAATCCAAACACTGCTGAGCTTGGGTAAAGGTTGTATGTAGTGCTGGCAGCTGAAACTAATCTTTATATGATACAAAGGTTTTGTTTGAGTTTTATGAAAACACTTACAGGATGTTTGCTTTAAAAAACTATTCCTGTAAGTTGAGCTGGGGAAGGTTCTTAAAAGTCGCCAGGAAAGCAGTTTAGAGAGGAGTTTTCAGCTGAATAATTTCCACTGATGGCTACATAAATGCTTCTGACTTGGTCCCAAGAAATGAGATCTTTATATGTCTCCATGGAGTCTTGACTGACTGCCTAACAGATATCAAGAAGTGACTACCCAAGGCACAGATTTATCACATCCTTCTTTCAATGGAAGCTGGAAATGCCTCTCTTCACTATTATAAGGTACTTTACTTTGTTTATGTTTCCTAACCTCTTCCATGTAGGAGATGCCACTTCCAACAAATTATGCAGCGAGCTACAGCTGCTACCTCCAAATGCACAGAGAATAGGCATTTCAAAAGGAACATAAAATCAAAGTTTAAAAAAGCACTGGTAGCAGTTTCACCATTATAATGAGGAGCTGCACCTGCCCAACTAGCTCTTCTAAAAAGCAGGATGCAGCCTCTGTGAGATCCTGAATTAAGAGATCTGTAACAACAACCTTATTTGGAAATAAATGCTTGTGGGCTCATGGCTGCCTGTGGGATTTCTGCTCTTCACTCCACAGCCTGAACTGAGGAGCAGATTCATGGACACATATTTTTGGGCTGGAGTTTTGCCTGGTGCAGTCATGTACCTTGTTTTGGACTGATGTTAGTCCCTGATCTGAGCATTCCCAACCTCCAGCTGCTCATCTATTTCTGCTCTAACTCATTTCAAAATCGTGCTGCTTAGAAAAAATGTACTATTAAGCCCCCCTGAGATATGACACTCTTAGACTGGCTAGAGATTGCACAAGAGGTTATTCCAGAAAAACTAAGAGGAGAAATATTCTCTGCTGAGCCACAGCTATGGGAATGGGCTGGGAAGAGCACAGCAAGTTCTCAGGCTGAAGATGCTATGTACACTCACAGCAGGTGAGGGGAACACCTGGGGATATTCACAAGGCACATTTCACAGCAGTGGGTTCCAGACAATTTTCAGCTTAAAGTAAACCCAAGATATTCGTGCTTTGGTAACTGATTTTCATTTCTCTTTTTCCTTTGTGTTTTCATCAAAATGTTCACTCAATATCCCATTATCTTTTTCAGCAAAGCAAAAATACACCAGACATAAGAACTGATTCCTTTAAAAGAGTCCAAGGAAATGAAAAACAAACAGGATGTGCCACAAAAAGGTTTTGTCCCAAATAGTTACACCGTAATGAAATATCAAACAATTCCAACCTAATTTTTCCATAATATATGCTATTCCAGATAACTGGAGCCAGCATTGCTTCAATGAAGATGCCCAAACAGCAAAGACTGACAAAGTGATAAAGGAAAAAGGTTACATGGAAAAAAAAAAAAGAAAAAACATAATAACACCATTTGTTGGACCATATCTTACCAGGAAATCTGATACATTACTAATAAATTTCTTATTGTATGCTATGAATAGAATCAGGGAGATAAGGAAAAAAATAATGTAGCAAAGGAACAGCAACTGGATAGCAATCTTATCTCAGAATAATGGAAGTAGGATTTATAATGCATCTATCAAAGCATATAACATAAGTCTGGTATTTCCATCTGTACCCCTCAGTTACTTTGAAAGAGTTTATAACTTTGCTTATTTGATTGAAACTTACAGTAAAGTATTATTTTCCAGTCTTGGATGCTTGGGAACTGTTAATGACTAATAAGAAAGCTCCTTCTTACAAAAAAGGGGGGGGGGGGGGGGAAAAGAAAAAGAAGAAGAAAAAATAATGCAGCCTGAGGTTTACAAGACAATACTTGCCAGAGTTCTTTACAAAGCCTTTCTTTATGTTGCCTACTTCTTACCAAAGACTGAATTTTCTGTCCTCTGTTTTCTTACTTTCACATGGTTTAACTAAAGAATAGCTTCTTTAAATTAAAAGAAATTATGAAGAAGGAAGTGGTTAATGCAACAAAGTTAGTTCTTGTGCACAAGTATATTATAAAAAAACCAGTACAGAAATAAGAGTGTTTTGAGGAAGAAGAAGTAGTAAAACAAAGGGGAAGGCACAGAATGAAATCCACAGAGCATTGTAAAACAAACCTCAACACACACGTTTGCAGAATTATGGAAATAGTTAGAATTTCATGAGACATTAATATGCAGTGTTATGGGTTCCCATCTGTCCTGTAACGTTACAGGACATGCTACCTTCCCAGACAGCCATAGCCTATATTAGCTACAAAAACATTGGCAGTTCTCTACCTATTAGATGGTTAACTGCATAGTTCATCTCCTTGGAGCTGTAAAAGAAAAGAAGTTTTGAGCCTGAACCTCTTAGGAACTGAGAACATGCATTATCCAGCAGCCTATCTATCCCAGCCAGTTAGGGAAAAAGCTGTAGTTTAATGCTGCAGTTATGCATGGATGTGGAAAGGAGTAGTGGCCCTTCTTGTTTTGCAAGAAGAAGAAAGAAAAGAGAAAGAACAGAAAAGGGTATATATGGTCCGAAAAATTAACTCTGACCGCCCCCGTGACAATCCTTCTCTGCCAGTAGACTCCTGGGAACCTCTGCAAGGAGAGTACTCCCAAACAGTACCACCATTAAAATAATGCTCCTCTTTCTTTCTCAGTAGGGCCCTGAACTGCAGAATATCCAAGGGCACAGAGAGAAGGTGATTATAAACTGAGCTATCCTGGGAAGGACCCAGACTAAGGATGATGACAAAGTGAGATTGGAGAGATGGAAAGGTTCATACCAGGACATTATAACTTCTGTAAGGAAATTTTTTTGTTTGTGTGTTTTATTTTTGTGGGGATTTTTTGTTGTTGTTGTGTTTTCGTGGTTGTGGTGGTGGTTTTTTTGTTTAGTTTATTTGGCTTGTCTGACTGAAGTAAATTGTAATCATGGAATCATCAGTGGTTTGGGTTGGGAGGCACCCTAAAGACCATTTAGTTCCATGCCCTCTGCCATAGGCAGGGACACCTTCCACTAGACCAGGCTGATCTAAGCCCCATCCAACCTGGCCTTAAACACTTCCAGGGATGAGGCATTTACAACTTCTCTGGGCAACCTGTTCCAGTGCGTCACCACCCTCATGGTGAAGATTTTCTTCCTAATAGCTAACCTAAATCTACCCTCTGTCAGTTTTAAATAAATTATTCTTTGTGGAAACAAGCAAAGAGAGATTACCCAGTCTACCAACTGGAAGCTGCAGCTCATGACAGTTCTGGTCAGAAGGAAGAAGATAACTCAAATATGGAGAAGTTAAATGTTTATTTATAAATAATGTTATAACATTAGTAAAAAGAGACCTTCCAGTGTTAAAAATGGAAAGGTTGGATCCTGCTTTTCTTCTGACCTATACAGAAATTTTTTGACCCCAACATTCATGAATAAAATCAGAAGATTAGCTGTATGACATTTTCAAAGAAATCTGGTTAGTGCAAAAGTAAAAGAAAAGCATTTTCTTATTGATGATAGCAAACACAGGACAATACCACTATTTATGTGCAACGAGTGAAAAATGAAAGAAATTTTCTGTGGTTATATATTTTTTTTTAAAAATCTTAAACTGATTCATTATAAGTTTTGAAGTAAGTCTGGTATAATGATTGCAGCAACTTATTATTTAAGTTGTTACAGGTGAACACAGCATACAACTAATGAAGCAAAATAAAAAAAACAACACTAAATGGTAAAGTATATGATTTATAAGAAAAGGAGTTTCTGTTCTAACAGATGTACTTCCTTCTGCATTTCTATGAAAAGCAAATTCGGGTTTCCAGTATGTTATCCTTTCTTCAGTAATTACAACTTCAATTATCATTTGTCAACATTTGTACTTTGTTAGGAAGGAAACAGCTTATCAGCCACTTCTTTTCCTGCAATCAGGCAATGATTGTGTTCAAGATGAGATAAGGCACTTTGGAACTACAAAACTTTCTGTAAATATGGCAAAAATCAGAAGAAACAGGTTGCAGTATGAAAGATTTCTCAGGTAATAGGGCATTTGACAGAAAACAAGGGTGTGAGGACTCTTTGAGGAAGACAACTTTCCAGCTGAAGTTAGACAGCCAGAGCCTGAGTTTTTCTCCAAGTACTCAAACAGCACGGATCATATGTCAACATCAGGAAAGCATGGTTGAAAACTGATTTTAAGCAAAAGATTTATAGGAAGGGTAGCTGTCCTGAGGACACATTTGTGTTGAACTGTAATTACTAATGGGCTCAATTACACTGTGCTGAAAGAGCTCAGTAATAGCTATGACACTAATAAGGATTGTTTAGACACACCAGCCAAACCTTTTGGAAGCAGGACAGGAAGAGAGCCTGGTTCCTCCATCTACTGTGAGAACCCGTGGCAGTAAAGAAGAGAGTCTGAAGAGAGAATTAACCTGGGATGTTGTGCTCAAAATCTGAAATGTAGATTATGCTATATTTTAAAAGCTCTACCATACGATAATTAAAATCGATGTATGGCCAGTCTTCGCGAACGAAGATTTGGGAAAGGTCTTTACCCTTCAAACCTGCGCAGTGGATTTTTTAGGTGAGACACAGTGTGCGCTGAGCTGAGCCCACCCTTTAATCCTAAGGTTCATCTGCCGGAGCCGAGCGAGTTTGGACGGTGTCAGCGAGGTCCTCAGGACGTAGGTTTGTTTAGAGTGACCTTCTCTTAGATGGATGGCCTTACAGGGCTGACGAGCTCCATCTGCCCGGAGGAGTTCCCTGACCGGGAATCAAACCCGGGCCGCAGTGGTGAGAGTGCTGCATCCTGACCACTAGACCACCAGGGGTCCCTAAATTTAAAAAAAAAAAAAAAAAAAAAAAAAATTAAAATCAATAAAGCTTGCTGAAAAACTTGCTCCTAGCTGGAAAATGCCCTATTTTGTACTTTTCAATATTCTCAAAGAAAATATCAGTGCTATGACAGAATTATTACATTTCCTTTGCTTCTGGCATGCTATAAATGTTTGAATCAACTGGATGGGAATAAAGGAAGATGCTCAATACACTGTAATTACTTTTCCTTTTTCTTGATTTACCAGTTCTCAATGGATCTTCCCACTTCATCACAATTACACTGAAAGCTTTTAGTTTATTTCTATATCTTATCTATGGAGACTCTTTAAATATGAATGAGGTGAAATGACTGTAAAAGGAAATGCAACCAAGTCTTCTCAGTAACAGTGAATGTCCTCCTTGTTACACTTATGTTTCATAAGAAGATTATATTTAAGTTACTGGAAAGAAAAAAACCTTGTCATAGCTTTAGTCAAATTGATTTGATACCATTTATTCAGAATATCAATGCCATGGAGACTTTAATCTTGCTCCAGTATAACAAACAACTACTGAAGACTATGTATTAACTTTATATTAACTCTATATTTCCTGTAGCTTGCTAAATGTTCATTCACGTAAAATACAATTACCTCCTTTCATGTTTTTAATAGACTTTTTTTCCTAAGTGTCACAGCCTCAGTGTCCTTACCAAGAGAAAAGACGTAGTCAACATCAGTGAAATTTATGTAAGATGTAGCTGGTTTGAGTCAATTGGTTTGTCCTCTTTTTGGCCAAAAGCCCACCTTGGAACTTTTCCTACAGCTCTAGTCCTCCATTCAAGCAGAAAATCTAGCTTTTGATTAAGACACATGATGTCTCATAGTCATACAAACTGTGTTAACATTTCTAATAAACATTTCTAAATGTGAAATGATCCAGGCCAGATATGCCATGGTAGCAGATTTCCTGCTACAGGGTCAGAGCTGTTACAGGCAGCAGAGAACCACCTGGACTTCAGATTCATTACAGATGTTGCCCTTTCTACTTCTAGCCAAAAAGGAAGGGAGGGAAGGAAGGAAGGACCATGGTCACTCCCTCTCTTCCTTGGATTTTGGGGTTTTTTTGTATATTTTTGGGGAGGTTTGTTTTTTCTTTTGGGTTTTTTTGTGTGTGTTGTTGGGGTTTTGTGGTTGGTTTTTTTTGTTGGTTGGTTGATTTTGGCGGTGAGTTTCTTGTTTCTTTGTGTTGTTGGGAATTTTTTTGTTTTGTTTTATTTATTTTTGTTGTTTTTTAAAAGTCGCAGGCTGCCTTGGCTATCAACATCTGGGCTTGTGGTAGGAATGCAGACCTGTCTTCCAAGATGGTTCAGAGGATTTTTCCTCACCCATGTGTAAAGCTGTATAATAACTCTATGCCCACTCAAAGTTTACTTGACCTTTTGTCAGTAAAATAGCTACCTACCCTTCCGGGCTCCTCTTTGATTGCACTCTCATAGTCTTTGCATTTAATGGGTTGGTTTTCAGTTTCAGAGTGGCAGGGTGTGCCTGTGTGGGGGTGTGTGTCCGAAGAAACATAAGACTCTATCCACTTGTCAGAGTGTTATAAGGAATAAGAACAGCAAAACACCTCTTCAGCTGATCATACATGGTGGAGACCAATGTGTGGATGTCACACACTAATGAGAGTGCCCTAAGGTGTGTTTGAGTGGGCAGACAAGGTCTTCCCGGGTTACCCAATGGTAATGTACTTCCTATCCAAAATCAGGGTTACTCAGCAGGTACCACAGAGCTTGCTGGTGATCCTTCACCCTAATGTGATTGCAAAACATGCTCTCAAATGACATTAAGATGATTTAAAAACTGTGTGCAGGCACAAGTTCAGGTAGCTGGCCAGGATATGCTCTGCCCAAAACCCAGGGTTAAACAGTATGTTTAATATAACTGTAAAATTTGGGGGGGTTGCAGAATATTATAATTTTATTTATTAAATGAATAAAATTATGTCATGAAATACTTAGTTTATTTATTTAACTCCCTTTAAACTGCAAAGGAATACTTGAAAGACCATATAAAATGTCCTATGAATGTTTTCCCATCAAAGTTAAAGTTTTTTATTGAAAAAGGTTGAGGTAAATGGCTTCAGTGACACAAATGCAGTATATTAAAACCAGTTATTAGCCTGTGTGGCAAAGAAGAATAGAACTTGTTTCTGTTTCCCAAACTCAGAATAATTGTGTATCTTTTATTTTGTTTTTGTTTTTAATTAAAACTCTAGTACAGCATCTTTTGTGTTCGTGGTAATTATGATGAACTTTGCATCCCAAAGGAGAAATGTGTAAATGGTTCACTCTTTTGTGGCTATTTGTTCCTGCCATTAGCTCAGGAAATGTGTTTTCCAAGCTCTGCATTAGTTTAGCCAACTGGTGGCAACAGCAGTCATTTGTGTTAACACAAGAGCAGAGTTAAACAACAAAATAGACTACATTTCTGGGTAACATAATATGACCATCTGAGCAAGCAGCAATTGTACAAAATGGTTTGTCTTAAGTTTATTCTTTATTATTCATGTGCTAGTTGTCAATGTGGATGGAGAATGGCTTACAAATCATTGACAGCTGTCACTGGAAATGTTTATATTTTGAGAACTTTTCAAGCCATCCTGCTGTCCTTGAAGCCAATGTGGATACTACTCTCAATTTACACTGTAACAAAAGAGGGAATTTAGGCTTTGTCCAAACATACATAATACTATCTGCTTTGGATTTGAAGTATCCACTACAAACTCAGCCTTAAAAGGTGGCTGATGCTCTGTCCTGAGCCATCAAGGCTGCAGCACACGAGCACTGATGCTGAGGGCCACTTACCACCCATCAGAGAGGAAATAACTGAATGACCCCTCACCAGCACAAATGCAACTGGTAGGGCAGCATGGCACAGGCATCTGTAAGCTACCAAACCAAGGATTTTGCAGTAAAAGGAGTCTGGATTGAGCCACATTCATCCAAGACAGAACTCTGAAGTCAGTTTAAGTCCATCAATTTACAGCAACTCCACGTGGAGGTAAAAGTTGCAGTACAGACAGTCTGCACTCTTAGGATCCATGGAGAATGCAAGACAGATCTGGATTCCGGTGGTAGAGTGGGAGTCAGGGCAATGATACCTGCCCAGTGATGGGGAGCCATCTGCAGAGCTGCCCATGGTTGGTGGAGAGCTCCACAATGCTCCTTGATCTCCACCAGCTTACTGGGACACAGAGACAGATATGGCCCTTACACTCACACTGTGTTTACAAACTTCCATAGGGCTCTGAAACTGAGACAGCCACAAAGTTCTCCTCCTGGCCATCCTCCAGGTCCACACCCTGCAAGCCCCTGCTCCTTCCCCAAGTTCTTTCCATCTCCCTATTTCTCCCTTGGAGATGCCAGGCCTTCCACTTCTGCCACATCCACATCCAGCCTTCAGTCTTGGCTGACCCCTGATGAAAAGCCAGTCTGAGTTTGGGCTAGCAGCACCCACATCCCTGCAGGCATCCTGCCAACACCCTGAGCTCCCAGCCCCGTGCTATGCCAGCCCATGCCTGGCAGAGTCTATGCCCCATGCCAGGCAGCTGCTGCTTCTGCAGAAATGCTCTGGAAATACTTTTCCAAGGAACTTCCCAACGTAACATCAAGAGTCAGCATGGAACGATGCCAATAGACTATTTAGAGTGTCTGGCATGCACTTTCTCTTAAAAATACCACCACTAAACCCTTACTGTTCTATAGTGTTTCAAATACTCCTGTTTTTTACATGTGCAATTCCTATAGCAAACTATTAAATCCTGCCACATAGATTTTTGCAGTAATCCCATAGGTTAATATTTCACTCCAGTTTGCACTTCAGAACTTGAATCTCATAAAAGGTACATGGTTTCTCAAACGTACTGTGTCAAACTGAGGACTCTTCCATCCCAGCTCACTCCACCAGGTCATATTACCTGGACACTGACGTCCATACCACCCCATATTTCCAGCAGGAGGCCACACTAAAGCTCTGCTTATGTCCTACCCAATCTGAATTATCCTGTTATGATTCTATTGTTCTTTCCCAGGTACATGACTTTCCATCTGTCTTTGTTACATTTGTCCTCTTGGCCCATCCCCCAGACCCACGAGGTGCCTCCAAATGGCAGCACAGCCCTTGAGTGTGCTGGCTGATTCCTGTCCCCCGGTTTGGTGTTGAATACAAACTTGCTGAGAAGGGACTCCACCACTTCCTCCAGGTCATCAGTAAAGATGTTTAAGTTGACAGGTCCCAGGACTGACCCGTGAACTCTACTGCTGCAGCATCCAGAATTCCATGGATTATGGCCCATTAACCACTGCCCTGTGATCCTGACAGTTTTTTACCCGTCTAACTATCTAGACATTCAGACTGTCACATTCTAACTTTGATACTTGAAGGTCGTAATGTTTGGAAAATAGACCATAGACTCTGTCAAGCTCTTTCTGCTTGAGCTTTCTAAGAACTGCCATGAGGGTCTGTTCATCCATTTTTCACGTCAACTCTGCAGTCTTTGAGAGCTTCATCACATGTCCCTTCCTTGTCTTGAACCTGTCTCAAATGAATCTGGTAGTGCAAAATCACTGATCATCCAAACTTTAGCTGGAGTTTAAAGTCAGAGTAATCTTATGTGTCAACTAGATTTAGGAAGACATTACATTGTAAACACCCTAAACAATAGCTGTTTCAATGAATGTTTTGTAAGATGCAGTTGACAGCTGGCAGTTTTCTTCTGTCTGACTGTTACCATTAACCTGCAATGCTTGTATTTTCTGTAATAACTCAAAGACAGGTGAACAAGAGGGTATTTTGTCCCTCACAAAATACTGGTCTTCATAAAAGTGTGCTAAGGAAGTGAGACATTTGGAAACTAAAAACAAGTAAGGCTTGGCTGGTTTTCTGCTGCTCTGGCAATGCAAACATGGTTTTGCTGGCCAGTGTGCTCTGCCTGTTATGGTCTGTTCTGAATCTCTCCTTAAAAGTTGAAAAAATTTGAGTGGTTTTACCACCAGACTCCATAACAGCAAAATATTAAAAATAGCGAGGGATGTTGTTCAGTGTTTATTTATGAACTCATTGCTAACTGTTAAATCCCAAAGACATTTCCAGACAAAAATGGAGATAAAGCTGCAGATCAGCAAGATAAGGGTAAGAATGGAACACATACCCCAAATCACCTATACTGAGACCAGATAATTCAAAGTGAAGCAAACTGAAGTGAACCATGCTGACTGTTAGTGATGTATCACTGAGACATCCACAAAAGCTTAATGCTTCCCAGCAATGACAATGTAAAGAAAAAGTATTTTAAAAGCAGGTCTTTAAAAAAATCACAGAATTAAAGTGTACTTGAGGCTGGAAGACACCTCTGGAAACAATCTAGTCCATCCTCCTTCTCAGAGCAGGGTTGGCTACAGCAGGTTGCTCAGGGTCATGATTAGTCAGGATCTGAATACCTCCAAGGATGGACAGTCCACAACCTTTCTGGGTGATCTGCTCCACTGTTTGATGAACTGAACAGTACCTTATTTCTTTCTTATGTTGAAATGAACTTTCCCTTATTTCAGTGTGCCTCCCTTGACTCTTGTTCCTGCAGTGAGCACCACTGAGAAAAGTCTGGTTCCTCTTCTTTATACCCACCCCCCATCACATATTTACACACACTCTGTGTATGTATGTGTATGAGATCTCCCTGAGCCATCTCCCTTCCAGCCCAAACAGCACCATCTCTCTCAGCCTCTTCTCATATGACAGATGCTCCAGTCCCTTTATCA
This sequence comes from Corapipo altera, assembly GCF_003945725.1. NCBI lineage: Eukaryota > Metazoa > Chordata > Aves > Passeriformes > Pipridae > Corapipo > Corapipo altera. The sequence continues at coordinate 3,823,154 of NW_020884922.1, read as the reverse complement.
TCTTTGCGACCCTTCACTGGGCATCCAGTATGTCCTTGTCTCTCTTGTACTGGGAAGCTCAGCACTGCACATAGCCTTCCAGATGGACCTCATCAGTGCTGAGCAGAGGGGAAGGATCACTTCCCTCTACCTGCTGGCAACACTAAGCCTAATGCAGCCCAGGATACATTGGTTTCTTTGCTGCAAAGACACACTGCTGGCTCGTGGTCAACCTCTAGTCCACAATTTCTGTCCAGAAAAAAATTAGGGTAACATTTAAAATTATTTTGGCACCTCATAACAATTAGGTGGACCTTACTACCTGCGGTCCCAAGAACCCAAGATGCTTTAGGAATGTGACTGGCCACATCTGCTTTTACATCTCTGCTTGTGCACTTGCCACTCACAGTTCTCTTTATGTACAATGTGCATATGTAGGGTACAACTTGTCCTGAACACTTTCAAATGAAATGGCACAGCTGCTTGTATCCTTCCATCTGCTGTAAAGGCAATCTAGGTGAATGCTTGGGTCAAATGAATCCATCCCTTCATCTCCATGCTTTCACAGGAAAATGCATCTTCCTTTTTCTGTGATCCTCAAGTGATTCTTCAGTGCCAAGTGAGGACATCACACTTGAGAGTCCAGGTGATGAACAGAGAACTGACCTGGGCTGAAAATAACACATCTGAAAATGGTTACTTTTTCAACTGAGTTATGTTTCTTCCAAAATAGTTGTATCCTCGCTTGGGAGAGTGGAAACCAGCAGCTGCATGAGCAGGAGCAGATCTACAAGGAGCTTCAGCTAAGCAGATATTAAGTACACCCCATCAAAGTCATCTCAGGGGCCTCCTTTTAGCAGTGCACTGAGCATCTGACACACGCTGACAACACACTGTCCAAAACCCACAGGTGTGATTCTGCCTCTTACTGCTGTGGCTGTAATGATCAGGCCTCAGGGGCACCAGAATGTATTGCTTCTCCTTCACTCCTCAGCCCTTCCCCAAGTTGCCCAGTGGTGAAGACGTGTTATGGGGAAGAAAAAGAAAAATTGCTTTTAATCACCTTAACTTCAAGAAACTGGCACAAAGTCTCCCTCCACTGAGCCACTGGGGAAAAGATACACACCATGGCTTCTTTCTAGCTCACTTTTTAGGGAAAGAAGTGTAAACTAGCCATTTTCATCCAAAGAATGTGGCTGCCCAAACTCCAGTCCCACAGAAGCATCTCAGAGCTGCAGGCAGGCACTTCTGCCCAGGAAAGAAAGAGAGAAAGAGGAAAAAAAAGTCAGTTGCTGCTTCAGAGTTGTAATTTCTTTATCTCTCCTTTTTCCTCCCTCTCTACACTTAATGTGCTAATGCCATCTCCCTCTCAAGACAAATGGTTTGGGTCTGGGATTTCATCTTTGCAGGGCAGAGGTAAAGATGCTTGAATATTTTAAGTATATTTCAAGTTAATTAATTTCAAGCTACAATCCAAATACCATTTTCCAGATTTGTAATGAACAGTTTTAATAAAGTTATAACTTTCTGATGCACTGTGTTTCCATTGCTGTCTTCTTTCAATGCCACCTTAACACATCTGGGACCACCAACAAGCAAACTAATTCCAGTTTTTCTGCACCTCACTCTATAAGCTCTTCTATAGATACACATTCTGTATTATTACTAAGAAAAACTTAGATTCTGACTATTCTTGTAATAAAGTACTTGTGTTGCTGAAGCTATACATTCAAGAATGTCTAAATTTACTGAAGCAAGATTAGGTGTTTTCTGTCTGGAATATGTATGAACCACTGAGCATTGCAAAACCTGTGGGTCAGGGTAAGGCTCCAGCAATGTTGTACCCCCTTAGAAAGTAGGAGTTTCCCCCACACAGAGGAAACTGCAATGATTCAGCTGCAGGGTGCACAGTGACTGCAGGGTTTTAACAGCAGCTTGTCAGGAGTGATCCAAAAATATCGTCTGAACCACCAAGGGTCCCAAGCTGTGTTCACTGTGACGCCACAACAAAGCCAGAGATGATGTGGCTTGTTTCTGTTTCAGGTCTTATCTGAGTGGACAAAATTCCTAGTGTGTTCTTGACATGCTTCCTGATTGTGTAATGGTGGCTTTTTCCTTTCTTCAACTACAAGCAGAGAACATACTACAGTCAATCAGAGCAAATATCACAAAAATCAAAATGGATCATGTCCATGGATTTTTAAATTCTGTGTGGATTTCACTTTCACAGCACCTAATCCTAAGTCTGTTATAATCAATGAATTTTACATAAAGACTAAGTATAGAAAACAATGTATGCAAAATAAATAATATAGAAATACTATAGTAAAATAATAGGCTAATATATTTTATAAACAGTATATTAGTAATATACTATAAAAATGATATATAAAATATAATAATGACCTATGAGAACTATACAATTATAAAAATAATATAGAAAAAATATATAGTATAAAATTATAGAAACGTCAGGTCCAATACTATGACCTAATTTTTAACAGAGCTTACTGAAGCGCTTATACTCGTGCTTTATATGTGAGACACAACAGACACAGGGGCATAAATCAGCTACGTACCAGTGAGGTTGCTCAGTAAGAGCAATAAGTGACTCCTTAATCATACCAACCTCTTCATATGAAGACAAGCAATGCAAAACTCCTTTTCCAGCTGAACCTATAGGAATCCCTCTGTAAGGAAGATACAATTGCCTGGGACAGCAGAGTTCCCATCATGTATCTTACATAGTACAGTGGCCAGAAAGGCTCACCTTCAAACCCACAACCCAATCCACCCCTTTAGGGGAATGCTGTGTACAACTCCATGCATAGCATCAGTTCAGTGGCTCTCACTGGGAAAAGGCCACATCCTACTTTTACGGTGCTCTTTCTTGTCTCTATTGGTCAGAGTTTTCCTGCCAGCCTTCTTTCAACCCTGAGATACCCCACTTAAACAGGCACAGAACAACTCAGGAAAGGAGGATGAAGGCTGAGTACACAATGATACAGCTGGCGACCATCTGCTCTCTAGACTTAGCTCTAGGCAACAGGAGCTACAGATGTATTACTACAAAGTACAGAACAAGAAATTATGTGTGCTGTGAGGCTGAAGATATGAATGGGAACAATTAAATAAGTGCAGAGGCAGAAGTAACTGTAGGATTTGTGGAAGCAGTGACTACAGCATGGATCTTTATGGTTTTGTAGCAGTGCCCTGGTCTGGTGCTTCTGGCCAGTGAATATTTCATTCTTATGCACCTTATAGGGGACACTTAACTGTATGAGTAGCATATTCTCAAAACACTTCTCATTTTGTCCCACCCTGCAAATGCAGACAGAGAATCTAGGTAGGACTTAATAGGAAGCAGGCTTAAATAATCATCAGGTAGTAATGCGGCTTTATTGCTTAAAACCTGACACCTCTGAGCAGTGAGGAGAACTGTAAGCAGTTGTGTTACTGTAAGCAGCAAGATGGAGGATTCAGTGTTTACAGAGGCTGTTAGCAGAGACTAAGGCTACACACGCACCAAGGCTCTGCTGTATTGCTAAGGAGGGGCATGCAAGCTGCTCCAGCATGTTGCTTGAAGCCAGGTCTCTGGAACAGCACTGAAATCCCAGGGCAGACCTGCTCTTAGGAGTACATCTTTGAAGCCAGGCTCCGAGCTGCTTCCAGGGAAGGCAGTTCCTCCCTGCCCTCACCCTGTGCTCATGTATTCTCAACACCACCTTCTGCCAGCCCTGGACTTACGTAGTTCAGAAAACTAATGAAAGCTGTTCCTGGGCATGCTACAGGTTACTTTTATTTGCAGTATGACACAGCTCAGCCTAACTTGACCTGAAATCCCACTCAGATGTATATGCTTTGCTTTGAGGGTTGTTCAAACCCAGTGTCAAACTCAATATAAAGTGGGCAAAAGTCACCGCATGAATAGTAAGTGGATTCATCTTTTCACACTACCAAAATAATTACCAAGGGAATATGCAGATTTCTCATATGAGCTTTCTTTGCCAGTCCTTTTCTCAGGTCTCTGCTCAGGTTTTTATAAGGTCTCTTCTGGGATGATTTTCCTCCCTTTAACTTATAAATAAAACTTAGCTTTAAGTTTAAAAGGAACTGAATAAGGTCTATATGGCACAGTTCCTCAGGAAAACATAAAACTACAACAATATAGGTAAAAAATTCCAGGAAGCCCTTCTAGTGGCATCAGAACATGATTTTGAATAGTATTTATCTGCTAATGATCCCTTAATGGTTGTGCTTGACAAATAACAAAATTAGAGGAACTTAAAAAATGTCTCTGCTGATAGCTATGACTATTGTGGTGGGAGATACAGATCTGTCTCGGATGAGTCAAAGGTTGGGTATGGCAAACATTACAGCGACAAGTACTTGATTTCAGATGTTTCTCACAGTCTATGGAGAAACACCAGTTATGGAAGTGTTGCATTTCATTTGACCTGACACTGTAGGAAGACAAGCAGTGGGGATTGTGAATCTTTGTCCCTTTGCTTTAAAACACAATAGCTGGCTCAGAGAGGCAATCTTCACATTTTTGGTCTGGCTGTAGAACGTGTTTGGCTGAAAAGCATAGCTGTGGTTTTCCTTCCTATTAAAACCAGGATATCGTGTATTCAGTTATTACATTCCTTTATTTTTGTTATGTAAATACATAATACCCAGTATTACAAGAGGCTGTCCCCATCCTACAGCATGAAATGCTGTATTATTCAGAAACCTTCTCACCACCATGAAGGAGAGCTGACAGCCTTGAGGGTCACCTCCTGTATGCCAGTGCCTGTCTGCCACCACCATGGTGCCAAGCACAGGGTGCTCTCACAGCCCCAGGGAAGGCTGGTGATAGTAATTCCTTAAGCCAGGCACATTTTGCATAAAACATGTATGCAAGAGATAAATCATGGCTTTAGGGATAGAAAATAATATATGCGTGTGTAACATTTTTTAATTAGATTCTGGTTTTGGGCAGTACCCTCTAAGCACAAAAGCAAGGTACACAGAAATGCTCTGTGCACTGAGATGTGACAGTATTATTATCATTATTATTATTTTCTAAATTGGGAACTGAGTTCCACAGAAATGTTTAGTGTACTTAGATATGACTTCCATGATTTCACAAGAAGTCTGTGAAAGGCGGGCTTCCCAGAAAGGGTCACTGACTACAGTCCTTCCAGTTGCAGGCCCCACATCAATCCTGTTAGATAGCTCTGAAACCTCTCATGGTCTATCCATACAGAATTACTTCTCCATTTACAGAAAATCGACCTAATTATTCCTCCCTCTTGACATAGAACTTCAGTTCTTTCTCACTTTATATTAATTTTATTGACACCATAAAATATATTCTTGGCTATGTGGACAATATTTTTTATAGTTAGTGTATAGCATCCAGAAATCTTATGTTTCATGTCTCTGCCTTTACAATTCATGATTGCATTCAGTTCCTAAAAAAGCCCCAATAGGCACAAACAGTCCTGTCAGTTTCTGTTGTATTTAGGATGTTTGGAACCAAAGTTATAGTGCAAAACTGCTCATGAGATATTTTCTGGAAACTGCACAAGCGGTTTAAAGTCTACTAGCATTTAGAGGCCATGTGGGGATGTTTGTATTACTACTGCCTTAGTGGGTGAAAGGAAGACTTCAATGCCCAGGAATATCGAGCTGGCCCTAAGTATGTCTTCAGCAGCTTCAGTTCAGTGTTTGTACAGGAAAGAGTTTGTGAAATGAATTTTCATTATCCAAGATGATCCAACAAGATGGTGAAGGGACAAAACCTCCTGCACAGTGAGTAGAAATACTCATGCAATTTTCAGTGATGAAAGTCGTGATTTGGCATTTACTTTCCAAGCAAAGCTAAGCAGCCGCTGATATTTATCAGTCTGACACATACAAAATTAAATGTCCATACTACAACTGCATTTCTAGGTTTTTGATACTCAAATCCTTGGAAGTTAAAAACAGAGATGAAATCCAGTCCAGTACTGTGTGTGTTATGCACAGTCACCCTTGTCTCATAGGTCAGGGAGACACTGCTGAGAAGTGAAATTGGTTGCTGCAATTAGCAGAGGGCAGTGATTGAGAAACAACTGCACCATCTCAGCATCAGTGGTTTGTAGATCTTGGGATTTAGTTTGCTCTGTGTGTGAGATTAATAACTAAGCAGAAAATAATGCAGTCTGAGAAGACTGCAAAAGTTTACCTTATTTTTCTTCCCTCTTTCTTTTATCTCATTATTGCATCACCATCATTTATAAGTATTGATTCTTCAAAAAATGTTAATATGGCATTATCTTCCAAGGAAAAGGTCAAAATATAAACCCATGTAGTTTAGTGGTCACATAACAGGGTTAAGGGGGAAAGTGATGCATCTTATATTTACTTAAGGGAAAAATGCCATCAGAGCTAGATGATGGAAAAGAGGATGTCAGGACCCCATTGAACAGATCTTTTTCATTCCATAGTCTGTCTGTACACTGTCATCTTCACTGTCCCTGTGTGTGCATGTCTGGTTTCTGATAAACACATTATATGCATAAAGAGAATCACAGAATCACAGAATATGCTGAATTGGAAGGCACCCACAAGGATCATCAAGTCCAACCCTTAACCCTGCACAGGACCATCCCCAAGAATCACAACATGTGCATATCATCCAAACACTTCTTGAACTCTGCCAGACTTTGTGCCGTGACCACCTGAACATCAGGGAATGGCAGAACAGAAAAACCACGGAGACAGGCATAAAAGCCCATTGCTAAATAAGGCTCTGTTCTAGCTGGAAAAAGCAGTGGATATAGAATAGTTCAGCAAAAGGCTTTTCATAGAAGTGCTGTGATGACCGAGTGTCTGGTTGCAGCTGCACTTTCCATGGAGCCTTGCACTTAAAGAGTGAGATAATCCAACCTGAAGTTCATCTCCATCCTGCACATCACATGCCTGTGAGCGTGACTGCAGAGGCTGCCACAGACAGGCAGCCAAGTCAGCAAGGGCTGTGCATGTGCTGCCAGGAGAGGCTGCTGCCAGCCGATGGGTCTGCTGTCACGTGTCAGTAACACTTAACATGAGCATCTAATGTAGAACTCTCTTTTTTTATTATCATTATTATTATTATTATTATTATTATTATTATTATTATTATTATTATTGTATGTTGTGATCTGCAGTGGAATAAATTAATCCTCCAGTACAAACCCACTAATTTCTACAAAGATGAGAAGAAAAATTTCAATTCTTTCTCCACAGGTGAGGCAAAGCCCTCAGCACTAATTAGCAGAGAACAAACTACCGATAGATAACTCTCCGTTTTTCCTTTTTTGGGCCAAGGAAAGCAAAAAAGATTAAGACCACCATTAAAATTGAAATTTGTTATAGGGAACAAACCTTTTAATGTAGGAAATTAGAGGCTTTAGTGGAGATAAAACCTTTTATATTTTGGTTTTCTGCCACTCTTCAGTGTGTGGGATAAAAGGTAAGCCTTTTATCTCCCACCAGTTTCCTGGGACTCTGCAGGGCACCAGTGACTCAGAGCAGAGGCTGCACATCTTCCTCCCATCAGTCACCCTCAGCTGACTGCTTCTTTCCGTGTCTCTGTCCTCATCTATCCTGGAAATTGTCTCTCCTCCCAGTGTAATACTATTTACTGTTGTTATATTCTGAAGAAACCCAGCATTTTAGAAGATACAATATGTTATATTCAACAGCTGTTGTCAATGTTGGTTTATTAGCAGGTAATAAGACTGTTATGGAAGTGCCTTGCAGAGCAGTGCCCTAACCTAAATGCATCTTTAAGGGCTGCTTTTCAAACTCTGGAGTGAAGCCATCAAACTGATGTTACACCACTGCTGACTCTGTTCCCTCCTCTACTCAACCTGACTGGTACCAAGTCCTTCTCTCCTTTCTCTGCTACACCTCAGTGATAAGTTTTAAAAGAAGTGAGAGTTTTATCAGAGGGAAAAATATTCAAGAAAGTGTCTTTTTGTGTTCTAATATTAAACCTCCCCAACTTTGCATACTTTTTTCCACTCCTAAGTTCCCAATCCTTAAAAGTCAATAGACATCCATCCATCAGATACACTATTAATGGGATCAATCAACAAGAATTTTGTTGTTTACTTTGATGAAAGAAGAATCTCCAGGGTTCGTTCCTTAAATTTAAACAATAAATTGTTTTAAAACAGGGAGTACAATTCCTCAGTTGGTTTTCTCTGTTCTCAGCTTGTACTGAAATCACAGAGGCTACTTGCAAGTTTCAGTACCTTCCTTTACACAAAATCTTTTCTGCAAGCTTGGGTTCAAAATAAGGTGTAAGTTAAATAGTAGCATGTCCAACCCACGGTTAATAAGAGAGACAGAAGATGGTCAGACACAGTAGCATAGGTAGAAATAATGGCATTCAGCTTAACTTAATCTGTTTTAGAGATAATATCTAATAATAAAAATAAACCTGCACAAATCTGCTCGCCAAGGTAACAATTATGTTTGTTTGCCAGCATGCCTGCACAAACCTGGTTTGGAACACATGATCATTTCCTCTTCCTCTGAGTGTAAAGGAAAACAGATGAATGTGAGAATGGATGAGTATATCTAGGCCGAAGAACCCCCCTCTGAAATTCCTTTATAAAGTCAGCAGTCTCCTCTCGTGCTGAAAGTAATCTTTCAGTACAACAACTGGACCTAAAAAACCAACAGTGATACTGAAAGCACCATATCTGTAGGTTAGCAGCGTCATTAACTGATAATTGTCCAGTGTTAAAGAAAAGAAAGGTTGCTATTTCACACTGGAAAATGTCAAATGCCTTAGCACTTTACTTTGTCTTTGGTATTGCTAAGCTTTTTCCGTGGGCTGGAGACCTGTCAATTAGCAGAAATTTTGTTCCTGAGCAGACCAGGTCTGAAATTTGGAAGGGAAGGCCAGGAGTTATTGGTAGCATACAGAGAGAACTTTAGGAAATACAGATAATGTATTTCCCTCAGTGTGTTCTGGCCTGCTTTCTTTGGGAAGCACCACTCCTCTTAACTGTGCTCTGTGCTCTGAGTGTCGTACTGTCACCTCCTTGGACTGGACTGGCTTCTTGGTGTCCATAAGACTCACAAAGAAACCTTTCTTACGTGTTCGTGGTTTTCTCAACCAATGTCATATATATATTTTAGGCTAGGGTCTGTCTTACAAAAATGGTCCACTAAAATCAGGCTCAGCCTGCAGATGCAGCACTGATTTCTGCAGGCCATGCACAAACCAGATCCCCTTTAGCAAAACACCATAAGACAGCCTCACAGCACTGGGACCATCAGTTTGGGCAGTATCAGCACCTTCCTCAGCCACAGGTCTTACTGGTGTTACCGGAACAAGAGGAGAAACCCAGGCCCAGCCGATGTGTGTGCTGTGTCTCTGTAATCAGGCTGTGAGTCTCTGTACTTTGTTGTGAGCCTCTTCTGGACCTGTTTTTCTTGTGTTACGGCATTTCCTTCAGGTACAAGACACAGACTGCTGCCGAGAACTGCAAGTGAGCAACAGTGTCAGGAGACTGGCTAAAGTGACATCATTCTCTTCACCATTTCTCCAGATGGGGCGACAACTTAGGTGTTTTGGCTCATTTCAAGTGTTCTCCATGTCTATTGCATCTAGAGCCTGGGTACCTCATTCAGAAGTGGAAGCCCATCAGGCAGTAGATTCAAAATACAATCAGGTTAGAAACTTCATCAATATACCCTAGAGATGTCAAACAGTATCATAGCTTTACTTCTATCTTCTGTGTCTTCTCCAAAGTGCTTTCCGTCTGATAGTTTTCCTTCAAAAGCATGTGTCTTGTCCCTTTAGAAAAGGGAAGGGGGTTTCTGAATAAGTGACTAAATAGTAATTGTGATTGAGACAAAAATTCAGTAGGAGGTTTTCCTGCTGAACATCATTATCTCCAAATAAATATGCATCAGAAAAATAAAATTGTATTATATTAGGATTAAAATAATAGTTGATGGTATAGAAAAGAAAAAATTGGAAGACTTACGGAGATTAAAAGAAGAGGTATTCTTTCAGGCAGCAGATATAGGCTGCTTATGTGTGAAAGCCATGTCACTTTTAGGCAGCATGGTGAAGACATGGGAGTTTAGTCCGCAGCAGGGGAAATGAAAGGAGTTGAAACTTGTTCCTGTGTTGTGAATAAGGTGGTCTGTGAGAGCTGTACAGTCCATACCCAGGGTTGTTGCTGTGTATTTTGTTCAGCAGCTGTTTAAATCCAAAATACAGAGTGGTTCCCCAAAATCCAGGCATGCCTAACTCCTCAGCTCAATCAGCACTCCCTATCCTTTCCTCTCTGCCGTGGCTGACCAGCTACGCAGTTTCACAGAGGCTGGGAAAGACCCTTTTCCACTGCATGCCTCACTGCATCCTCTTTCTGCTCAGCAAGAGATGTGGGGATGTGGGTATGAAGTCTTTCAGGAGTAAGGAGAAACTCCATCACACTCCAGCATCTGGGACTCATGCTACAGGGGAAAGACTGAGCAATACATCTGCCTTGCAAGCTTTTGAAAAACAGCCTGAGGCAAAATTAGATACCTGAGAGAAAAAGGGTTCAGCCATCTGTCTGCTCTCTCTCTGTACCCCAGAAACAACTCCCGAACCCCTACAATTTCAAATATATCCAGATATCTTTGCTGTCTCTATTTGGTTGCCTGAAGGCACTGCTTTCCTAGTAACCACTGAGGTTATTTCAGCTGCTGTCCTACAGCGCTCAACAGATATCTCTGGTGGCCTCAGAGTGGATTCCACAGTGGTGCCTCTTCTGTGCTAGAGCCACGTACAAAGCTTCAGTCAAAAGTCCATTTGAGTTGATAGCAAGACTCAATTAATGGGTTTCAATGGACTAGATGTACAGCTGAGCTATTCCCTTTATAGTCAGTGACGAGAATAGGTACAGTTAAGCTATGACTCATTTTCTTCTTAAAGGAGATGCCTAAAATATGTTTTAGAAGAACAGCTTCCACTGTCTATAGAGAGAACAGAATACACATGTCAATCTGACTAACCTCTGAAATTAGTTGAGTCCTATTCCTAGAGGATTGCCAGACAGCAGAGCACCCTCTAGCTTCAGTGAAGGCGCTGAAAAACACAGTGTAAGTGGTGACACAGTTAGTGTTGTAACACATGGACCATGCATAACCCCAGACCAGACATTTATGAAACTCATGCAGCAGGTAATAGAGCCTGGTGCCAGCGCAGGAGAGCCTGATCTCTAACAGGGATCCACCACCACCAAATCTGTCCAGTGCCATTAGATGCAAAAGCTTGAAGAGTCTTTTCTCAAAGAGACACCTATCAGGGGGAGATAATGTGCCTCCTTTATGCAGATACCAATGTGTAATTTATTTACCTGCTATAAGAAGTCCCAGTCTTCTAGAGTGGTGGAGCACTTGGCAGAGGGCACTTCTCAAACCATGCACTGAAAGGGTTTGCTGGGTATAACATAATTCAGTGCTGACTGGAGCAGTAATTAGAGGGCAGGCCCTGTCTCACAGCTATATGCTGATCACCATCTAACTCAGCCATGCCCATCATCCCTGAAGATCTCAAGGGATCTGTGTGGTTTCACAATCCCAGTGAGTGGTTCCTCTGAGGCTGGCTTGAGCTCCCCTCCCAACAAAGGAAAGTTCCAGAGAAAGCTCAGTGGGAGATGACTGCATCACAGTTTCTTCCAGCTTATTCTCCCCCTGTGGAGCTTTGGGTAATAGATCTTCTTTAAAAAAATTCATTTTTGTTCATTTCCAGGGGAGATGATGTATATGATTTGGCATTATTTGACAATGGCCCATTGTGAAGCCCTGCAAAGCAGGCACTTATTCGTTAACTTTCCTTTTCTGCATGAATTGTGAGCTGTTTCCATCCAATTTGCCATTTTCTTCTTGGCCCCTACTTAAGAAAACACTTTTTTTTTTTTTCTGAGAAGAATTCGTCTTGAACAACTCAAACCGTATTAACAGTTATGACCTAGATACATGTGGTCAATAAACAATAGGATAGTAAAATAAAAAACAAAATCACATTTGAGTGTAAGGAAACTTGAGAAAAAAAGGTGTCAATTGGAGACTGATAAACAAGTCATGTCATCTTTGTGCCATCTCATTTCAATGTTATTTGGCATCCTTAAAGACAGATCAGCAGCAAAATTAAGGCTGACTTTAAAGACTTTGGGAACCACCATCCTGAATCCCAGCCTCTTGTTTCACTTTGGTTTGACAAGTATCCCAGCTAAATCTTCACAAGAAAGTACATTATATTCTTTGGATAGAAGCAGGATAATCTGACCCACTAAAAGAACTTTTCCTTCTCTCTCGTGCTTGGAGACCAGCTTCAGCCTGAAACCCAAGTAACTGTATCCCTTCCAGAAATTTGTTAGGAGTGATTGTGGTATTGAGATTAATGATGTGTCTTTATCAGAAAATACACCTGCATGATGGCTGGTTTATTTTACCTCTTGAAACGATAATAGGACAGTATCACAAGTGCTGGACTAGACAAGACAATACCCTGGTTGCAGCCAAGGGATGGAGCTGAAATAATTAAATTGCTTAGCAGGTGTTTTGGGGTTTTTTTCCCCTTTTCTCAGGCTTTAACTACTTTGCTTGATTCATTCATGTTATCCTTATTGATTATGATTAATTGGCTGGCCAAGAATCTGTTCTCCTTTTGCAAACTTGTGCAAGTAGGATCAACTTGAGCAAGGTAAATTGCCACGGTCTGAGGGGGGGGGATGGGAGTGGGGCCATGACACAGCACAGACGGGTCCAGAGTCAAGGTAGAGGTGCAAATGGAATACTTTACTGAGGTGTGCCAGGGTTTTATGAGTTCAGGCGGAGAAAGGGCTAGAACATGGGGTGGAGCATGAGACAGACAAACAGGGGAACAAATCGGGGTAGGGACACAGGCAAAGGGGGAGGAACGTGGGAGCAATGTGGGAGGAACCGGGGAAGGAAAGGGCAAATGGTAACTGTCTTCTCTCTGCAGCTTTCTCAGCTAATCAGAGGGAGGAGCGGGGAAGCAGGGAGCAGGCAAACTCGTGGCAAGCCCAGGCATGCCCAGGCTGTGCACTGTGTAGTGTGGATACAGTGCAATACACATATCTGAAACCACATAATAAGGGTAAAGTCCATATAATAAAGTCCTGTCAATTGCTGTATGTCTTTCTCCACACCTGGAACCACTCCTATCCTGACTCTTGCTCCTTCACAGTAAATATTTGACAAGAAGAGCAGCTTTCTGGAAATGTGGATTCTTACTTTTCCTGAAGCAGCTCCTCAGCAAGTTTGTTGACTCTTGCCCTTCTGCTGATGGGGAGCAGGTTGTGTGCTGCAGTGCTTTTAATACCTCCTCCAGCTCCCACACCTCCCATCTCTCCTCTGGTCACAGCAGCACACTGTAGTCCTTAAACACCACTCAGATGTCTCACAGAATCACAGAATAGTGAGAGTTGGAAAGGACCTCTGGAGATCATCCAGTCCGAACCCCCTGCCAAGGCAGGGTCACAGAGAGCGGGTTACACAGGAATGTGTCCAGGTGGGTTTTGAACAACCCTCAGAGAGGGGGACTCCATGGGCAACCTGTTCCAGTGCTCTGCCACCCTCAATGTAACAAAATTCTTCCTCTGGTTGAGGTGGCACTTCTTGTGTTTTAATTACTCCTTGTTCTGTTGCTGGGCACCACTGAAAAGAATCTGACATAATCCTCTTGACACTGGCCTTTGAGATATTTGTATGTGTTGATGAGATTGTCTCTTAGTCTTCTCTTCTCTAGACTAAACAGGCCCAGCTCCCACAGTTTGTCCTCATAAGAGAGATGCTCCAGACACCTCATCATCTCTGTGGCCTCCACTGGACCCTCTCTCTCGTAGCTCTTTGTCTGCTTGGGACCAAAACTTCCAATCTTACTCTCAGGCCTAGGAGCCTGGCCATCTTACAATAACTTTTAATTTCAAAATTCTCGTTGACTTCAGTTTTTCTCACTTAACAGATTTATATTCATGTACAGATTTATTTAAGACCACATGGAGCAAAGGAACAGCCTTCAAATCTGGCAAGAGAAGTACTGTGTTTCCAGTTTGAAAAGGACTAATCTACCCTTTGCTCATCCACTTGAATTCCCATCTGGCTCTGCCTCCCCACATGAAAAGGTGGCCAGGCTGCATCAGTAACCAGGGATAAGCCATGCCTTAAAGGCCTGGCTTGTACCATGCTCACTGTGCTATTACAAACCAATCCTCATGTCATGGCCTGTCACTGAGGCCAAGGTCATCCATGGTGTTAGTCTGAAGTTCTGAGGTTTGCATGAGAAGGTGGAGAAGTTTCAGTGGTCCATTTTACCCTTCCCCACATTTTTGACTTCACAATATTCAAATTCATTGTCATTTGGGTCTCAGGAGGAAAATTTTCCCAGATGTTTTGTGGGAACAAATAAGCACCTGTTATTCTTCTATGTCTTATCCAGAGGGTGGCATCCTTATTCTGGGAGCTATTTGCATGGCCTACCTTGGAAGCTGAATGGCCTTAGACTCCAATGTAGCTGATAATGAAAGTTGCTCAAAATGGCTTTCCAGAGGATCCTAAATTAAAATTATCGTGGAGGGCCTCCTGTCTCTTTCCACTGAATGCAATTAAATACACTTTTAAATTTGGCCTTCTGAGTTTCACCTAAATTTGAAGCCTGAGCATAGCCTGAGTATCTGTCTTGGACTGTAACTGTGGTTTGATGAGCAATATTGACACTCAGATGTCACAATTAAGTTTGTAGTTCAACACTGGTTAGGAAAGCAAAGTTACTGAGGGTGAGAGAAAACTACGTGCTGGATTATTCTGAATTGCTTGCCTAAGGCATCTGTTCACATTTTAAGTATCAACCAGACACACATTAGATGTGGAAAAGTCACAGGGAAGTAGCTTGGTTCCAGATCATTCTTAAAGAAAACAAAGAAATAAAAATAGTGCCTAAATAGGTAAAGAAAACAATTGCTATATAAAAATATGTTCTTAGTTACCCATGTGGAACTAAATAAAACTAGCCCTACAGATGTACAGATCTTTACTGATACCTCAACATGCTAATTGAAAACAAGAAATCCTGGATTAGAAATCAGCAGAGTTCAGAGCAATCCAAAATGGGGATTCTTATTTTCTTTTTTTTTTCCTCTTAATGAAACTTTAAGAGTTGAGAGCTGTGCCAACAGGTTTTGTTTTGTTTTGTTTAAGATTCTTTAAGGTGTTGACATCTTAAGGAACATGTTACCTCTGTATCTCTACTCAACATTTCCTTATCTAGCACCTGGCTCAGGTGTTTAGGGGACAGATTAGAGATGCAGTGGGGTTTTGTCTGATTTGGTGGCCTGCTTCCCCTCATGTGACCCAAACACTTCTTGGTTCACTCTGAGATCTACTTTTTGTAGCTCTCACTTTATTTCAATGGCCAAAGTGTATCAGAATATTTAAAAAAATGTCAATTCTCCAACTTGTATCTTTGTCAGTGAGGAATAAAGTTGTCTATTGGTGAAGTGCCATATTACTCCAGGGCTGTTCCTAGAGAGCTAGAGTTGCTGGCTTCTAGACAGTTGGGCCAAAACACAGTGTTTGTACAGCCAAAACACAGTGAAGGACAGGATTCATTTGTTCGTGCACAAGGTTGTGTAATTGCACTGATGCTTCAGGCATTTGGCAGATGAAAACTAAGGCTTCTGAAAGTCCAGGTTAGCAGATCTGAGAGTAAGCAGTTCTCGAGTACAAACTACAAAACACAAAATCACAGCTTGGAATTTGGTATGGAATCAGGATATGGGCTGAGAAACTCCTAGGTAAGGAAAAACTTTGTGTCATTTCCAGTTTGCGGCAGACTGTAAGAAGGCATTTCAAATGTCCTTGAGCTCCTTAACTGAGTTTCTTCTCATGAAGCAAAACTCTCGGTGTCCTAGTCCCTGAGAGGTGGTACACGATATAAATGACTATTCCTCATCTTCAGGGATCTGTCTGCCAGTATTCAGGAATGTTGCTGCTAAAGTACTAATTAACCGGAAACAAAAAGGGGGATCAAAATGGATATCAATAAAATATCTGTTACTTGGATAATTTCACGTTACTACTTTATCCCTTAGTCTTCCCCAAATTTCTTTTAATTTTCATCAAGGAGATAATAATTTTGACCACTGTTGGCATTCAAACTAGGTTGAAATGAACTGGCAAGTACTGGCCTTTTCTTCATGCATTAGATGCACTATCAGCAGAGCAGGACCTACTGGTTGAATTTTGTACTAGCAAGTGTTGGTGTTTTGCTTTGTTTTCATTTCATTGAGTGGTGCCACCTAAAGAGTTGCACTTGATGGTCCTTGTGGGTGCCTTAGAACTCAGAATATTCTGTAATATAAATATAATTTTCAAAACACTGACCATTCCTCTACCAAAACTGTAGCCAACCAGAAGGACTTTGTCTAACAACTCTTACGCTAGCCCTGCTCACAGTGGTCCAGAGAAATTATAGAATATCTCAGGTTGGAAGGGATCCATAAGGAGCATCAAGTCCAACTCCCTGCTTCTCGCAGGACTATCTAAACCTAAACCATATGACCATCATCCAGACACTCCTTGAACTCTGACAGGCTTGGTGCCATGACTGCTTCCCTGGGGAGCCTGTTCCAGTGACTGACCACCCTCTGGATGAAAAGCCTTTCCCTAATGTCCAATCTGAACTTCCACCAGTGCAGCTCCATTCCATTTTCTCATGTCCTATCACTGGTCATCAAAGAGGAGATCAGCACCTCCCCCTCCACTGGCCCCTGTGAGGAAGCTTTAGACTGTGATGGTATCATGCCTCATCCTTCTCTTCTCCAAGCTGAACAAACCAAGTGATCTCAGCCACTGCTTGTGAGTCTTGATCTTGAAGCAGTCTACCAGTGCCAAACCTGCTCCGACTTCACTGAGGTATCCTAAACTGCCATGACCATAAAGTTAATGCATCCAGTGCCACTCACCCATTCCATCTGCATGCAAACTCCAGCTCAGTAATATGCACATTTTGGATGGCTGTCAATAAACTGTACTTGGTTGCAGGAACAGTCACAGAGGAAGGCAATTCTGACAAACTTTTCCTTAGTCCTGTACTCTGCACTCTCTGAAGATCTAGGATGCTCTTTCCTTTTCATGCGACCTCATGTCAAATATGTTTTGGGGCATCAATGCCCTGTGGTTTAATTAGTATGGCTGCTTCTCTTTCTCCCTGGGACCGGGCTGAGGAGTGACCTGTCATGGCAGTGTGTCAGATCTGGGAAATTAATTCCCAGCTATTTCTTCCTTCATCAATCATTAGCCAACTGCTGCCCTCAGACCAGGTAATTATACAGGCAGTTCAGATAGGTCTTGCTACTGAAGGACCATGGAATCCTTGTTCTTATTTCTGACTCCTAAGGCTGGATCCACTTCTCCTAAGCACAGCTACCTTGAAGTTGGACATCCAGCACAACCCAGTCATCACTTTCTGCTTTTGTGGCCAATAGAGAGAGAGAGGGAGAAAATCTGATCTCCCCAGCATGACTCATCCCATCCTAAACAAGAATTTAAAATAAGTAGATATTAAGCCAATAATCTCAGAAGTTAATTTATCTTTGGTATTAGTAGCATATAGTTGTTTTTTGGTTTTGTTTTTGGGTATTTTGCCACATAAAGCTAGCTCCCATAAACCTGTCCTAAAGGTGAACCATTCTTTGCTGGGCAAATGTGCATCTTCTTGCTGCTTTCTCCTGGTAAAGGGTTGCTGTAAACACTTATCAAGGAAGGGACAGAGAGGGTAGTCACAATTGGAAGATGATTATGAGATCTACAGCTCTGGTGTCTGCTTCTTTGCTGCTTGGGTGTTAGGGAGGTGAGAATTGCACAGAGGTATGAGCTAAGGAAATAGATACAAACTGCTCTAGACTCCCTCACAGCATTACCTAACTTTGTGAGGGAGCTGTGAAATCTATTGCTTTGTTAACTTTTATGCCATATTAAACTTCTATATAAAAACTGTTATGTTTTAATTAATTACACAATTGTGAACAGCTATTTGATAGTAGTGAGAAACTATGAGAATGCAATGGCATGCTGGTTAGGACGTGTTGGCCCCACGCTCACTCTCATCATGGCAGAAGCATCCTGCTATTTAAGCCTTTAAGACCCGAAGTAAAGGCATGAGAGCAGAAAAGCCCCACAATTAGGATGATGTGGTGTTTTACTGCATTTTTTATTGGCACAAACACTTCCCAGAATGAATCAGTCTTCTGAGCCAATGTTTAGTAGTCAAGAGTAAAGCAGTACTGTTAATATTAAAATGAACTAAACTTGTTTGGTTTGAAATTAAGTGGAGGTAGGCAAGAAGAAATTGATGAGGGGAAACAGCAAGCAGTCTTAAGAAACTCCCTCAAAGAAGAACAGGAGCCTTTACAAAACTGGTATGTTGTGGCTTTTTTTGGCCTGAACAGCTGTATCAGCATGCCTTTTCAAGTATTCTCCGAGTGTAATTGTGTATATTTCTTAAGAGTGGCAAAGGCAAACAAGGTCTCTTGTTCAGCTGTGGGAGGAGGTGGGTTTGCTGCCCTGCCGCCCACCACACCACAGGGCTGGAGGTGATGCACTCCAGGGCACAGGGCAGCCTCACCTGACCTTGCAGCCCAGCTCCTACATGGGTACCTGCCTGTCCTGGCACCCTTGCAAGAGCAATATCAGTGTCAGCAGAAGAGAAGAGGGACCTGCTGGGATATAAGTGGCTTAACAAACTAGAAACCTGGGTCTGTTCCCCCAGCACCCCACTTTCAGATGCAGTACAACAAATGGAGTTCCCACCTTCACGGTTCCCACCGGTGCTCTGCCCAAAATACACTTGCTTGCTTTTTCGGTGGTTTTGTCTCATGACAGTA
>NW_020884922.1:3782658-3804233 GCF_003945725.1 Corapipo altera | reverse complement strand
TCATGACAGTACTGCAGTGCTTCTTTTTCCTCATATCTGTAATCAAATACACACACTTTGCTGTACAAACTGCTAGGCAGCCTCTCACTCTTCAGTCAATTTCCAAGGCACAGGTACTTGACTTAATGAAGTGCTCGCGTTTTGCCCAGTCACCGCTGCCTGTGCTGATGCTGCCTCTGAGGGGTCAGGTAGAAATAAAAGTCTCCACTCCCCCCCATCACCACCCACCCCTGACACAGCTGTAGAGGTGTTGGACCACTGCCTGCTCCCTGATGCGGAGGCTGCATGAGCCCCTGCAGCCATCACTGTCAGATGGGCACTCTGTCCTCATTTGTACCCTGCTCACAAAAAAAGGCAGCTAGTATTAGGTGGTATCTAGGGATAGGGTGGAAGCCTGCAAACAGATATGCTGGAAGTCTTAACTGGATGGTGCAGCCACTCCACAGCAGATGGTGGGAGCACTTCAGAGTCTCAGCACATTTAGTATGTTGGTTATATCGGAGTTGAAGCATGTCCTCACAGCCAGGATTGGCAGCTTGGGGCCAGCTCCATCCTGGGAGCTGTGCAGTCTTTTGGCATGTGAGAGTTGGAGGGTGGCCGGAGCACAGAGCCTGATGCCTGGCTGGGGGCAGGCAGACCCGGCCTCCCACTGCTCCCCAAGCCTGGCAGTGATTGTGGCATCTTAAAAATGGCATTTCATCTGCAGCCCCGTTGAGAGAAGAAAAGCCTGCTTGTTCTTCAGCTGCATGAGCTGCTTGTCACCAGCTCCACTGAAGGATGCTGCCCACCTCGGAGAAAAGCAAAAAAGCGCTGCACACAAATTCTGTAAAGAAAATGTTTTATTTAAAGTGTTAAATACCATCACCAGAATGAGTTTGATTTACATTAGTTGGTGTTCATGACAGGCCTAATCTGCCCTTTTTTTTTTTTTCCCCCCAACTGTAATTCCTTTTAGCTTTTTAAAACGTACTATGTACAAGACAGCAGTGATCACTGGAATAGTGCTATTTACATGACTAAACCATAAGTAGAGTTGCAGACGTGTGAAAATTAAAAAAAATACATTAATTTTTTTAAAATAAATACTGCATAACAACAAGTATGTACAAACCTTCCATGTGTCATCTCCATGATTTTAAAATTTGAAATAATTTATATAGGACTATGCATACAAGAATGTGTGAGCACATCTCACAGTGTCAGGAAAATGGTTATGTATTTTTGTTTATATCCTAGGGGATATTGTAGACTGTATGTTAGTAGTATTTATTTGCTGCTGGTAGACAGGTGTCTAAATTATTTCAATAAATATAATTTTACCAGTCTGTCTATTAACAATAATCCATTATATAAACTCTGCAGACAAGACACAATCTCGATTTCTATGATATTGCACAAAGTAAAAGGCATTATAAGTGATACTGTTATTACTTTTGCCCTCTTACGAGGCATTTACAATTTGTTAATGGGAAACTTCAATAGATTTTTCAATAAAATCAGAATAATTCTGTGTGGCCTTAAAGGTAAATGTAATGTATACTTCAAAAATTATTGCAAGGTTTCAATAATAAACCTTAAGTAGGTATTAAAGGCATACAAAGACCCAGAAAAAAAGGATATTTGTTATTAAATGTTAGCCAGTTACATTCCCTTTAAACAACATAATTTAATGAGAAGCTTGAACTTGCAGCACCACCCAATGGTAGTTACTGTACGCTACAAAAACCAGGTTTTTGAAGATGCATTAACTGCAGTGAGGTTCTGATAATGGTGTCAAATAGCTGTCAGAGTGGTACTGATAAGCTTTCTTTAAGGCTATTTTACAAACCAAAGACTGTTATTTTCCAGACTGATATTACCTAATTATGTCTTTTGCAATGCAAATGTAATTTATGAAAATTGAACTTTACAGCAGAAGAACTGTCTGGATTAGTAACCTGTGTTGCTTTTGTAATCTCAAAAACGTAGCAATCAATTTGGTTTAGTGCAAATAAAAGTGCTTAAATTTATTTCCTAAAAATCAACCAGGTACTTAATTTTTTCTCTTTCCAAAAACCTTCAAGAAATGATAGTTCAGTCTTTGAATGAAAGATGCTGGTGCTGAAAACAAATTTATTGAAGACATCTTACAATGGCCACATGATTCCAGTATTTTGCTGTAGAATTCAATTTGAAGGTGAGAAAAAAATGAAAATAAGTTACCATGCACTGTACAATAAATTGCAAAAAGTTCAAATATCTTCTTTATCAAATACATGCTGAATTACATTAATGTACTCCCAAGCCATGTTGCAAAATCCTTTTCAACATGCTTGAAAAAAAGTAAGTTCTTAATCAATATTTTTCTCAAATAATTCAGAAATGCAGAACAATCTGCAACCCTGAACCAAATATGGGGCATAAGTCAAAAGGTAGCCATTTTATAATATTCTGATCATCCTGGGAGGTAGAGGGGAAAAAGAGTAAAAGGAAGAAGGGAGACTGGAAGGAGAGATAGAGAAAGGAGGTGGTAAAAGAAGTGTACAATTTGCACATTATGTTGAACTTTACAAGGCTTGTACCTTTTACATTTAAATAAATTTAATATATTACACTTATTTCTTGTCACATAAACAGAATTTTAAATATTTGCTAGAAATTATTTTTTATTTTTAATATAAGTCTGCAAAAATACAGACCATGATTGGTTTAAAGAATGATAAACGTGGTGTGTCTTTGAATCACCCTGTTGCATTCTCTTTCCTTTAAAACCATGCACTAGTGAAATTTATTTTTAAAAATAATATAAACTGTTGAAAATGGCTGATTTATTCTTTTTTCTTTTTTTGCAAGTTGCAGCCCCAAGAAAATAATTTAAGTGTTCAGCTAAATCTGTGTCCATGCAAAAAAGTTTCTTAATTTCATACAGTACAGTATATCCACAGAATTTTATTTTTCAGAGAGTCCATCATGTCTGGGGTTTCACTGTGTGAATAGCTGGAGGTATGAAGCCCGCCACTTTAAGTCTTGAACCTTTTCAATATGAAGATTTTTCAGACCTCAAGCAACTGTTGCAAGTGCCAGTTGACTTTTCCAGCATCCTTACATTCTTCTTTTCTTCCACTGTCTGCTATTCCACTGACTTGTAACATGGCTTCGTGGGAGGATAACTCCATTTCTGTGGCATAACCAAGCTTTAGGAGTAGAGGGCAGATAAATAAAGCAACGGGAGCAACAAAACAGATATGCTATTGAAAAGGACTTTTGTTGCATGAAACAGATTGATTTTTTTAGTTTAGTCCATGGCTTCAGATTGGACCAAAACTGAGTCCCTGAACTCCAAACCTATCAGTTCTTCATGATTTCAGTCCATCACCTGAGGGCCTTCTGTAGGGCACAATGTGTGCAACTTCCTTGAGAACACAGGATCGCGTTGCAGCCCTAGAAACAGGCTCAGAAGACACAACATTAAGCATGCAGTGTTACCAGGGTTTGCGACCTGTAATTTTATTTTTTTGTAACGCTGGTTGCTATGACAACAGTTTCACAGCTGCTATGAGCGAGAATATGAAGGTCCTGTTGAACTTTCAAGAGATGATTGGGAAGCTCTTCTAGTGAGAGGAGCTAAAGTTGGGTCTACTAGGGAAGAAGGAGGAAAAAGTTTGAACCACCCAATCACCATGTTGGACAGGTCCAGTTCATCTAAAAGTATCTGTGCCACTCCCATAAAGGATTTGTGATCCATACGTCCATAGTCTCCCCAAACAATTATCTGTTGGGAAAAGAAACAAGAAAATAGAAAGATTTCAGCAAAAATTATGAAAGCTTCAATCTGTTTTGTCAAATGTCTCTGCTTATTTAATTGCAGTAAGGAATGAAATATTTGACTGTTGACATAGTTCAGTTCTTTGCATACTAATTCATGATGGAGACACAGAAATGATCTGGGCAGTAACAGACCAGTTATCCAGGATACCAGAGAAAACTGAGTGAGAGGAGCCCATATACACAGTAGAAGCAAAATAATCTGCAGCTAACTTTTGCTCAGTACTTTCTACTTGCAAAAACAGTTATTACTGTTGTATTATCTGCTCAACAGGTATTTTAAATATCAGAATTTATTGCCAAATGAAGCATGAAAGGAAGTTTGAAACTCATTCAGTGAAAACTGTACAGGTGACATTTTCAGGTTCAGATGAACGTTGATGCAAATTACCTGTAAAACTTTCCCTTGGGGACTTTCTTCAAAAGATAGAAGTTGCTGATAAAGTGGTTCCAGAGTTTTTCTTGCTACCTTTGTCTTCTTTTTGGCTATGCAGACTCCATTTTCTAATAGATACACCTTTACATATGGTGCTTTTAAGAAAGAATATAAAGAACAGTAAGTAAAGAAGAAGTCCAGATTTTTTGCATAACAGATGCACTTTCTATTATTATATAAAAATCTGCCTTTTAATGGATATATAACTTATATGAACAAATCTCCACAAGCAATATTAATAATTATTCCCACACGAAGCATCTATGCATTTTTTTTACTCTTCTCCCTGGTATATTTTTTCTTGACTTCTTTTTATATGTCTCTTTTGCCATGAAACAATTCAGATTTTGACCTGAAAAAATCAGGTATTCCTATATATAGTGTCCCTTTACTGTACAAAATGCAAAATAGGCCTATTAAGTAAATGAATGACTTGCAATGACTTTGGTGAGATTTGAATCAATGCTCCAAATTGTTAATAATTTAAAATTATCTACAAGGTGAAAATCAGTGAAGAAAAGACTCTGACACAATTTCTATTTTGGCAGAAGAGCTTGCTAAAAATAACATTATATTGTCCTTTTCATATAGTGTTATAGGACGTTAGATTATAAAATAAGTATCAAATACTGGTCTACTTTTTGAGTAGGTACCTATTCCATGTTTCTTGATTCCCTCTTCATTCCTAAGATTCCTACACAAAATCTTCAGTATATACCTTTCTTTCTACCCCATAATAAAGGATGCATTTGCTACTGCTGAAATATTTTTGTGTCTTCTGATAGCCTGATTTTTAAGTTCCTCCTGAAGTAGGGTTGATTTTTTTATATCATTTCAATATGTTATGCATTTGAGTATACAACACTGTGATTTACTGAGAGGTAAATTTGATAAGAGTTTACCATCCCAAACAGAAAAAACATGGATTTTTTTGGTAGAACTCTATTCTTAGAATCATAGAATGTACTGAGTTGGAAGGGACCCATCAAGATCAACAAGTCCAACTCCTGGCCCTGCACTAAGATCGTTGCTAAGATTTTTCTTCCTCACCTGGCAGTGTCTTTGAACCTGGTTTTACAACAAGGCCACGGGCTCGGATTATTTCTACTTCCAGTTGTCCTTTCTTGTCCATCATTCCCACCTGAATATCTCCTAGGTAACAAAAAGAAATCCTGGCATTGTAATTCAGAAATACTTAAATATATGAAATGTTATGAGAATTTCTAGGATGAATATGTAGTAACTTCTATCATCTGCTTTCCTTCAGGAAGTATGATCTGGATTTTAACACTATGAGATAATTTAATACTTACCCTCTTCACTGCTGTTTATGTTAGTAAACTATTTAAAAACCCTGCAATAAGATCTTGACTCCCACTTCCCATGCCCCTATTACTTCAAATTAATTTCCCTTTCTTGTCTTAAGAGTTTCATATTCAAAAAAGGCATCAAGGGAATTAGTACAAAGCAGTTCTGTAAAGATGCTTGAAATCTCTTCACCATGCCTTTAGTTTAAGACACATATGAAAAGATTACCTGTGAATATTAAAAAAGTCTGTAAGCACAATAATAACAAATACTTTGCACCTAAATTACCATTTTTATACAACATTATCAAAGGGATTCAGAGAAAAGACTGGTCTTATTAGTCCCATTTTAAGGATGGAAAACTGACGAAGAAGACATAAAAGACTGATTTTTTTCCAAAGGACCTTACTACTTTAGAATGTCTTATTAAGCATCCATGATTACTTTGGCTGCAGTTATAGCTTTGGTCTTAACTGAGTTGTTCAAAACCACATGGGAAATCCATATTTAAAGGGAATCTAGATAAATTCTATGTTCTAATTACCAGACCAAATAGAATATATCATATCTATAGGACATAAACTCTTACCCATTGATGGTGTTGCCAAAGTCTGTCGTCCTACAAGCTGGGCGGGACCAAGTCCATCCAGAAAATCACTGAACTGGCTATCTGCAGCCAACCTCACACCAGGGAAAATCAAACTAGAAATAAAATAAAAAAAAAAAATTGAAATTTTGTTTGTTTGTTTTTTGGTTTTTGTTTTCTAGATGTTTTGCACTTAGTGTTCCTGCTCACAAGGAACTTGCAAAACAATTACTGTAATTTTCAAAATTTCAGTGTTCAACAAACAGCAATTCAGCCTCCAGCATACAAACAAACAAGTAACAAAAGCACTAATCCTCAATATTTTTCCATCATGCTCTCTTTTTCCAATACATTAAAGACCACTGTTAATTGTTGTAGTATTCGTATGAGACCAGTTCAGTAAGATATTAATGCACATCCTTACCACTTATTTAGTTACATGAAGGTAAAACTGCTCACGTTTCTCAGTCACTGTGAACTCAATGGCTGAATATCAAGTGCACACAGTGAAATGATGTCATTAGACTGAATACTGATTGCTATTTTTAAAATCACCTTTTAAAATCAGCATTCATTCTATACATTTTGTTAAAAACGTCCTTGAGAATGCCATCTATTCAATAATGGAACTGAAATCCATTGTGGCAAATGACCAAAGTAACTTAAAATTCAAATTCTTGCCATAAATTATCTGTGACCCATTACAAAGCAACAAGAACTAATGAGATTTGTAATGACCAACAATAAAGAAACGTCCATCACAAGTGCATATAGTGCATCAACCTGGACATGTAAGATATATTGTGCAGCACAGATATATCACCAGTGCTGTGAATACCACTAATAAATCAACCCACAATAAGACTTTTCTGGGCAATGTCTTGGGTATACCACTCATAAGTCTTTAACTTGGGCTCTTATGAAAAGCATGATATGTGACAGACTCATACTTCTGCCCAGATAATTTCTTTAGGATTAAAGTAGCAGAATCTTCGAAAAACTGCAGAGCCCAGTGAATGACACCTAGAAACGTTCTGGAAATGCTTTGCTCTGCAAAACACTGACATATGCAAGGAGTTTTTGGAAGAGAAT
Source organism: Corapipo altera (assembly GCF_003945725.1). Taxonomy (NCBI): domain Eukaryota; kingdom Metazoa; phylum Chordata; class Aves; order Passeriformes; family Pipridae; genus Corapipo; species Corapipo altera. Next base: position 3,797,007 of record NW_020884922.1, on the reverse strand, counting down.
TTGTCCTTATCTGTGTTTTACCTGGCATTCTGCACCTGTTTCCCCCTCCTGACACACCTCATGTTGATGTTCTGACCTTCCAGAAGCTTTTCTTATGGCACAACAGAAATAAGCCTCATCCTTACTGCACCAACAATGGGAGACTTTCTGTCATAGCGGAAGACTTAGGCTTGGTCCATCAATGACACTAGCTTGTGAAGGGAATTCTGACTGCACAGGACCTACAGCGTTCACTGTGCTTCTCTCTAACTACCAGTTTCGTGCAGAAATGTCAGGAAAACAGAGTTATAACTACCACTTACTTTCCCTCAGAACTGTAGCTGTTCATGCTCCCATCCGTCGATTCCCGGCTAGCCTGACGAGTCATCCAGTTCCTCATCTCCACGGCCAGCCCTGTCTCAGTGCTCCTCTGGACAGTGCTCCGCAGCTTCTTGCCCCCTGCTTCTGTTGAAACAAAAGAGAAGCCCCCATCACACTGTGCTGTCCCAGCTGGGCAGCCCTGCTGGCAGCACACCACCACTCCATGTGGCAAGAACACTCAGAGACAGAAATTAACAACCTGTATCAAAACTTCCATTTAAAAATTAACAAGTTTTTAATAATAGTCGAGCAGCATCGTAAATCTCTTTTACAGGACCTTAGCTCTGTCACTGCCTGCTTTTCAAGGTCAGACAGCATGTACACAAAGCAAGTCTGCTCATGGAGGTAACCAGATTTAAACAACCCATAGTCTAGCATGTTTAAAATATATTTTCTTTGGGTGAATAAATCCCTCTTAAGAATTCAATTAAAATGTTACCATGATGTCAAAACCTGCAGATGAATTATTTTATTTTAAAACATTTGGTCATTATCTGCTAAATCAAGTTACAGATATCCATTAATGAGGATCGTAAACCACAAATCAAGAACCCTTCCCATGCTTTCTTCTCTATTCACTAGCTACCTTAAATTTATATTTAAAATATGCAGTATTGTCTTTTATGCACAATATGAAACTTTATCACCACCTCCAAGAATAACGATTTTTCTATGCTTGCATAGTTTAATTTTAGTTGTAAAAACAGCAACATAACAGGCATCTGAGTATCAGACACAGGAAAAAATACTCAAACAATACAGTAGTATTTTAGTAACATTTAGGAATTTTGATCAAAACGTCAACTGGAAGATATACTGAACAAAACACACACACACAAAAAAATTAGTAGGAATGAAGTTTCAGTTTTTCTTTCATGAATAAGACAGTCACTCTATGTCATTTCTGATTTTAAATGCTGTTCCCTGCAATGGAGCAAGTAATTTTCCATACCAGTTTCTTTTTTCTGTTCTATACACCTCTGAGTTCAGCACAGTGATGTGTGATATACAGATAATATTATAAAAGAGCAAGAACTCTAAATGTAAGCTACACCAAATAATAACAGAATTCTTAAATATTGATACAATGAGGGTAGATAAAGAACATGGGAAATTAAATGAAGTGGGAACTAGACACCAAAAAGACCTTGAAAACCACCAGCTCCTTGTCAAGAAAGATTAATAACTCTGCAATATTTAACAGCAGTGAGACATTTCTATAGCAGTATCATGAGTGGTTCAAATCATGTTGGTTATTACAAGCCTTCTACATATTCCTTAAGACCATAACTTTTAATCAGTATGTAAATATAACAGAAGTAGTAATTCTCCTCTAGAACTTCAGCTGCCCACATGAATGTAGTACCCAATAGAATGAAAAAAAATTTGCTGCTAATCAAAACTATTTCTCAAAATGCCCATCAATACCTGATGCAAAAAATACAAATAAAAAAGATACCAGGCTAACATGAAATATGAAAAATGAAGGGCAGAAAGCAACAATTTCATTTCTATTGTGTTGTATTGTTCCAAGCACCTGCTGTTTTATTATTTATATTCAACTGATGAAAGCTGGCAGCTGACTTCCAGCATTGGCCCAGAGTTGTTCTAAAATACAAGCACTCATTTGAAAGAAATATTCCCAGAAAACTGCCAGAAAAATATTGTGCTATAGTTTTGTAGAAAAGGTACACTGTATCATAGCTATACAGGAAAGGCACACAACTCCTGAAGCCCCATGTTTGTTATTGTATTGTTACAGGATATTACTCTCCCATTCCAAGAGCTCTTTTGATCTGTAAATATTCACTTTCATGCAAATTTAACAGAATATCTACATCTTGCATGATTCTTTAATATCTTCATATCGTATCTTTCAAAGATTTTGGGGTTTGGGTGCTATATATGTTTGATTATGTGATACACAAAGGAGTATATAGCAACTTTTATTAATTTGTAAGGCAGATTTTTTTGTTCTGAATTAGAATTATAAGTCTGCATGCCTTCACTCTAGAAGAAAATTCATAGAATAAAAAAATCAACATGTTCATTGCACATCAATTTACTGAGAAATCAAGGCAGAACCAGTGCAACTGCCATTCAAGTCTTCATGGAGGCACATGTGTAGCTGCTCACAGCATCCCTCTAAAACTTATTTTTAAGTAGTTTTACTTTCCCACATTGATTTTAATTGAAGTAAGTGCTCTGGTTCACATGACAACAGGCACACAGCTGATAAGATACAACTCTGATACAGCATGAAGTTAGGCACCTATAATAAATCCAACTTTTGTATAAGTGTGAGTGGTAAACAGTAGTCATTTTGACCTTAATAGTGAATTTAAGGAGGGCCAAAAGGAATAACTATAATAACGTGAATAACTATTTCCTATCTTTCAACGGGAACAGTCAGTGCTCTCTGATGGTCTCCAAAGATCTGACCTTTGATCAGTAAGGCTCCTAATCATGATTTTGATGCTTCTTGAAATAAGAATTGAAGATTTCAACAGCAAAATGGCAACTTGGAAGAGAGGTATAGAAGAAGACTCATATCACAGGCATGACTCCTGAGCCACTGCTTGAGAGATGAATATTCTTTCAGATGAACCTTGGCTAAACTAATATGTAATAATACACATGAGAAATACTCCCACTTGATTGCCCACAATACTAGCAATACATTTATACCTGGAAAAATGTTAATAAATCAAAAATAATCTTAAAATTCCTCAAACAATTTAAAATCAAAGACAGTATTTGTATCATCCATAATTTGTTTCATAAATTCAGCATTCAAATACTTAAAATGTAGCGAGTAGCAATGAAAATGTAAAGTATTTACTCAACTCAAAGAAATAGCCTTTAGTGCCATACTTCCAGGTTGTAGCTGGTAGAACATCTAGTTGAAGATCTTATCACTCCAGTAAATCCAAACTGGTTTCCCTCATTCCTGCCTGGAAGTTGAAACCTCTCTTGTGTTTACTCAACTACTCATGTGGCTGCATTCTGTACTGGACCCAGACCAAAAGGAACAAACCAACAACATGAATTAAAGTTGTTCTTTTTCTTTTAAGACAGATAATTTAAAAAAAAAATTGTGAAAACAATTATACAGTTGAATGAAACCAACTGAAGTAATGTTAATCTCTAGCTAGATGAATAATTTGGGAATGCATCTGACACAAACACAGAAATAAACATGTAACTGGTGTCACTGTAAAAGTGGGGGGTTTATAATCCTAAAGTGTTTATACATATACACTCATGTTATGCATGCTGTTTTAATCTTACCAAATAAAAGGACACGGAAACAAGAGGGTTTAGAAGTGTACTTTTTTGTTAAATATGTTGCTGACCACCTACACTGAAAATCATTTTACTCACAATTTCCTAAACTCTAATAAAGAACATTGAAAATGTTCTCCAAATTAGTATAAGCTAATTGCCCTAGCAGGATGAAATTTCTCTCAACTCCCCATCACAAAATATGGAATACATTATCCTCAAAACACTAGTTCAGATTCTTGCAGCCATATTGTAAGGAGTGGAATAAATTACCAGAAATAATTGCTTTGGTATTTATGAAAGCACATTCATTCTTATGGTTAATCACACTGGTAATTTAACTAATATGGTTACTGCAAATAGACTCCGCAGGCCACATTTTCTAAATTACATGCAGAATTATTTGTTCCCACAACTTGGAGTGCAAATCACTTGCAAATTAGAGATGCAAAACTACTGATATGATCTTCAATAGCAGATGAGGACAAGTCAAAAAATGCAGTGAATGCAACACATCATCTTCCATCATCTGGGATCTAGCCAGATGAAATCTGCCTCTCATGGGGAGAGTGGGAGCTCTCAGCTTGCTCTCAGCAAGAACTTCCTACAACTGCTCCTCAGCAGGCACAGAGCCCTGAGAGAGAACGTGGCTGGCACAGGCAGAGGCAGGCAGGCTATGACACTCCCCAGGTTGTACGCGATCTCTTGGTAGCACTTGTAATGAGTACAGAGCACAGAGCAGCTGTGGCTTCAGAAACACACTCAAGTGCTTGAGGTGGCTCTTGTCTGCTCTCCCCACCTCAACAAAAAGGCTGCATAAAAACTGCTTCAGTATCTTCATTTGAACTCAGGAGTTAGATCCACAAAAAGAACAAGCTGCCTTAAAGTGACCATTTTTCAAGAGTCAAACTCTTTACATATCTTGTTATCTGCTCTGGGCATATTAACACCAGGCTAGATAAAATCATCAGAGACAGTCTACCAACAATTGAACCTACTAAAGAAAAGGTGGACCGAGAAGGTCTAAATTCCCTTGCAGCTCCTCATTCTGTATCTGAAACAGCCCACGTTTTGGCTGCATTGAACAAGGCATTTAGCTTCTTTTGAAATACTGGGAACCACAACCACGTTGTTTCTTTCTTTGTGTCACCCACAGACCGCAAGCAGAAGACATGGATTAGGATCTACTAATTTAAGCAGGATTTGGGAAACCCAGATTCCATTGTCACTTGAGTTTGAGCACACCTCAGAGGCCAATGCTAACAACCAGCTTCTGAAGTGTTGTGCTACAGCCCCTCCACTGAAGGTTTTCACAGTGCATGCTGTCAGCATTTATGAAGCCCAAAGAGCATTTGTAGGGACAGGAAGAAACTGTAACCAGGGGCTTTCCCTTACTTGTAAGGAAGAAGGGAAGACCTGTGTTCTAGTTCCTGCTTCCATGAATACCTGAAGGTAAAATACTGAAAAATTGTGACTAGGATGGAAGTAGCCTGCCTGGATAGGCCCAAAGCAGAGCTGCCTTCAGTAAGGGAGCAGCCAGGTTTGGAAAGTGTGAGTCTGGGCTTACAGCCTCAGTTTGCACTTTTAAATTTCTTGTGAGGCCTCACTAGTTTTTCATTTTCAATCAAGAAACCCTTCTTCACTCTCGTGCTGTTCTTTCCTCTGGACATAATGGAAGCATGGTTAATTAAGATTAAGGTTAATTAAGATAGCACCTAAATAAAAGAAAGAGAGAACTGAATGAAATAATCAAGTGCAAAACCATTGCTTGAACTTCTGGTCAAAGGCTGGTATAGAAGCTTTGGCATCCCATTATTGATGAATTTCCATAGACAGGACCCAAGAGGCAGACATCACCAATCTCAGTTTTTCCTGGCCAGGTTACAGCATCCTTTGTCTGCATTCCATTTCCCTGTCATGGCAAGGCTGGTCATATGTTTAGTCTGAAAAAGATCCCCATGGCTCGCTGTGATCATGTGATTTAAAGTCAGTTTACCACACACAGCTTCCAAGCAATGCTGTGGTTTAAGGCAGGCACCTGCTCCTTATTCTCTCCCACCTCTTGATGTGTTTAAAGCTCTATCCTGCCACTTTAATTTCACTCCTGTTCTGATGTCCATTCTCCAATCTTAACTGATCCTTCATAAAATTGTTAAAAGCATCAGACAACAGAAACTTCTTCTGCCTACGTGGGGCATCCATCAGTTTAAGCTCTTCAAGACTTACAGTCCCCAAAAGGTTTTTGAAACATTTTTACAAGACTGGAGTGTTAACAAAGAGCTGTATTTCTACATACACAATAACTAATTACTTAATGGTCCTTAAACTCTAGTATCCCTGGTGTTACTATTCAGAATCACATGCTACATATAAAAAGGACAAATAGCCATCCTGGATATCCTATGGGGCTATTTCAAACCATGACAGGCTTGTTTTCAATATCTGTGCTAGGTAACACTCCTGGAAACCCCAGTTAAGTATATACAGCACCATGGCACGGAGGCTTGGTGCTTGACCATTCCCTTGACAAAGAATTTAACCATGATAACAGACAAAACAATGGACTGGCAGCCATCCCAGGGAATCAAAACTAAATAACCGCAGCTGTAAGGAAGAGAGGTGTTAGTCCTGCTGTGATTTCCACTTCTTGTTTTGTTACCTGGCTCTGACTATCTAACAACAAACAGGCTATGCATGTCTGCTTGGATCCTTTGTTTTAGAGATGCTGATTACAGATCTTGCTTATAATACACACTAAGAAAATAAACTATTTTTTATAATTTATTCACCTATTTGGCCCAAGAGAGATCAGGACATCTCTATTATATTTATGCTATTTTTTCAAATGTATGACTGCAGAGCCAAGAAGGAACATTTTCTTCAAGTTTGTGTAAGATACATTGATTGGCAGGTCAACTGTATACTGAGATTTACTGAGTTAATAAACTACTAGACAGTCCAACTAGAGATCCACAAAGGTTTGAATCTAACTTGGAAAAAATACCGTTCCACATTAAATATCTCAAATATGGGATCATAAAAAATGTTTAGTTCTGATGCAATACAAAATCAGCAGACATCAAATGCAGAATGAATATGCTATCCCAATGACTTCTATTTAGAAATGCACAACACCTGACAGTGAGATAGAGATCAGCAATAGAAGCCACTCAGGCCTTTCCAGCACTACTGCAGAAGCCTTCTCAGCCTTTCTGTTACTGAGAAGGCCATCAGTTTTCGAGGTGTGGTCAGAGGATGCACCCTACAAAAGCCTTGCACAACTGCTGTAGAACTGAACACAGAGATACAACAATGAAGAAGCACGTGGCTTTGTAGCCCACAGTCCCATGAGGCAAGTGACCTGAATGAACAGTTCTTCAGGAACCCTCATTTAGAGCAGCTCCTATCTCCATGCAGATAAATGTTCTTATCATTCAAATATAACAGGTCTGACTCTATGAATACTTCATGCATGTGTCAAAACAGAATGGTACCATTTTATATCTACTTTGTATATCCTGTACAACAACCTCTATAACTACAAAAAGTGCAAAGCAGTGGGAAATCAGTCTCATCCCAAAGCTATTAAAGTCCTGAAAAATAGAGCAAGCAATTTTGTGGAGTTACATTCTAATTTTGTATACCATTTATATAAGGAATAACTAAATAGGTGCACATCTTCATCACAAGAAATCTTTGCATCCAGTCTTTGATTTTGCCAATGACAAAGGATGATCATATTAAGTAAATAGAAACCATTGCTGCGGTTTTGAGAGCTAATGTTTTTATGTTTATGTGTACATTCAGTTTTCAGGATGTAATCTATTCTTATGCATTTATTAATAATCATTACTCCATGCAGTGCCAAGAGCAGATTAAAACTGCCTAAACAGCAAACAGTATATATATTGAGGAGTTTAGAACTGCTTTTTTATTTTTGTATTATATATGAAGTGAGAGATACTTTCTAAATATGTAATAATGACAGTAACACTATTCTTCAATCCAACCTTGATTCTTTTTAGTATAGCAAGGGTCATTACATATGCTATCAGACAGATCTGTGCAGCATTGTTGAATGATGTAGCAAGTGTATTGAAACAATTCAACAGCCTCTATTAGGGCTTAATGAGATAGATGGTGCCAAGGAGTTGGATGGCTACTGAGATTACACAAATTAGAAACAGCTCTTCTTCCTTTGCTTTGTCTAACATGAGTAATGATCCTATGCAAATATAATTATTTAAATAACCACAGTTCACAAAAAACTGAGCAAATTTCACACCATAATGACCCATTTTCAAAGTACTGCTATTAGACATTTACCTCTCCAATGACAATACAGCATGTTGCTGCTCTGACTAAACTTGACCTTGACATTGAAAAATGACAATTACAGTGTGTAGATATAAATGAGACAGGTTTTTTCACTTTCACGTAGGTGCCACCAGAGATGCAACTTGTGGCTTCACTGCTGCTGTTATAGCCATACTTGAGTTATCTGTAAGCTATTCAGATACATGTACGTACAGTGTAACTAGAAGCTCAGAACAGTAATACAACTATAAGAGAAATACAGCTTTAAAACTCCACTGGGCTTTTCTATCCTAAGGCAGGTTGAAGTATGTTGTACTTTGAATGCTAATCCTTCTGCAGTTTCTTCTACTTTTCTGTTAACTTTCCCAGAGGTTTCTCAGAACACACGTGATTTTTTTTTTTTGTCACAGTCTTGTCTTTGCCAGCAACAGTATAGTTTTTTTCTATGCTTATTTTTCAAAAGGTCTCACCCCATCTTGGCATCTACAGCTACTTCATTAGTATAGTACCTGAGTGTAAAAACTGGTAAAAACATTTGCAACTGGAAGGAAAGATGCAAATTGCTAGAAATGCCTGCTGTACTGCCTCCACCCTGGAACTCAGCCTGTGGAGCTGCAGAAGTGGGAGAGACCCAGCCTCACCACCCTGACAGAAAGGTTAACTCAGCTCAGCCCCTGAGCCTTGCCCTGACAGCAAACAGAAAAAATTTTCAACTGTAAACTTAAATGTCATGCAGATTCTGTATGGAACGATTACTATTGCACAGAGTGCATTTTATCATCTAAAAGATGAGCCACCCCACTGTTGCATGAAATGTGCAGTAGATGATCTCTGATGTGTTAGCACCAATCAAACCAAGATCTTTAAAGCTTCATCTTTTATAGTAGATAACCTGTCACAGGGTATTATACCCTTCTTTCATATTCCTCCTTGCCTCTGCCTACGAACATTCCACATAAACAAGGTCATCTTTACCACCAAGGCCAAAAAGTAGGCCAGTTCCCCTAAGAAGATGTAGTTATTCTCATTTTCTTCATTGCCTGATACTCCTATATAACTTTATTCTTTTTAAGATGATAATTTTAAAGCATAACTACTTCATGTGCAGAATTCTCTTCACTTTAATAATTACTTGCTAATGAATTGATTGTTACTACTTCCCCCATTTTCTATTTCTGGTCAAATTATTGTCTGCTTGTTATTGTCTACTGGGACCTCCAGAGGGACAGTGTGATCTGGAGGTCTAACCACAGGAACAGAATCCAGGAACTGCCAAGCTTTATTCCAGCTCTACCAATGAGCAATGATTAATCAGTGAGAAATGCCACTGAAGCCAGCTACAGCGCTCAACTGAGCAGCTCAGCCTACATTTAAATAAGTCCCAACCCTTCACCCACTGGCAGCACTCCTGCTGATACCTATGTGGGATCGAACAACCCCTCCAGCAAGTTTCCCAGCTAGTTATCAGCCAAGTGACAGGAGCGTATAATGTGCTTCTATTCCTGCTGAACTCTTGCAGCAACACTCAGATACTTCTTTCAGTATACATCAATATGCAAAACTGTAACATAATTTTTTCTTAGCTAATGCAACTAATTTTTGCTATTTTTGGCATGATTGTCTTGGACTGAAGAACATTCTGTGGCTTTTTTTTTTTTTTAATTGCCTTTTGTTTTTCTAACATACTGGGAGACCAAGATGCTTTCCAGTTCTTTCTGAATTAATTTATGACTTACATTATCATAAATTATCTCTTGAATTGTCTTGAGCACCTGCAAAGCATTTGGCTTTCCCCTTCAATCTCATAGCTTCACTACCACCCAAAAACCTTTGCAAAAGAAGATATTAAACTGAAGTACACTCCCTTTTGGCAGGCATAATTCTGCACACAGATCTTGCCATGACCAACAGTTCCATAGCTGCACTCCTGGCAACCTGCTATTTAACAGTTTATGCCAACACCTCAGTGCAAATGCAAATCAAAAGTGAATGTAAGCAGAGCATAAAAAGGAAACTGTAGTGGAAATTTATTACAGCAAACAATACACACACTGGAGTTTGAGGAAACACCGAGTTACCAGTTCCACTCATAAAAACAGATGTAGGCTTTCTAGTGACTACATGTGGTCTGAATCTCTCTTCCTTTCTCTGGATGTTGGATAACTCCAATTCTTCTCCAGTAACCTGCTCCAGTAACCTTCTTCAGTAATCTGCTCTAGCACCTATTCCAGTTGTTCACAGAAAAGATTAGTATATTCATATGCACTACTTGTAAATATATCATGTGCATAAGATTTTTGCATTATGACTACATAGACATTTAAAAGGATGTCACATGCATTTACATTGGAAATTCCCTCATCTTTTGAAAGTGACAAAATTTCCCTTAATTTCAAAAAGAAAAATGTGAGGCTTTGGATGTTTCAAGAGCATTCATACAGGTACTGATTTGTCTTCTGTCCCATGCCTCTTCAACAATTTCCACGTAATTTAAGTCTGTTCCAAGCATTATTTGACACCAATTCTCACTTCACTATGCAGACTATACATTTTATCCCACATGAATCTAAGAAAATGCAAAAGATGCTCTTTAAAATCCTTGATACTTTGATAAGATACATAATTTGTTCTGGTACCAAATGACATGTTAGTCCTGTGTGTGCACATGCACACATGCTAGAAAAAAATTGATGATGAAAAGAACTATTTTTTAACACCTTTTACTAGACATGGCTAAGAATAATAAACTCCTTTAAAAATAATCAAAATGCGTAAACTTGAAGGACTCAACTAATCAGCAAGTAGGAAATGCTAGTGTGAATAGCAGCTCCCTGTGCTGCAAATCTGGACAACCACGGCAAGTTCAGGCCTAACCATGGCAAGTTCCCCCTGTACTCTGCACTGGTGAGGCTGCACCTTGAGCAGTGTGTTCAGTTCTGGGTCTCTCACTTCAAGGACACTGAGGTGCTGCAGCCTGTCCAGAGAAGGGCAACAAGGCTCTAAAAAACATATCTCATAAGGAGTGGTTGAGGGAGCTGGGTTTGTTTAGTTTTCAGAAGAGGAGGCTCAGGGGGGAACTCATCGCTCTTTACAACTACCTGAAAGGAAGTTGTAGTGAGGTGGGGGTCAGTCTCTTCTACCATGCCTGCAGTGAGTGGACTAGAGGAACAGCCTTAATCTGAGATGGGAGATTCAGATTAGATAGTAGAGAAAAGTTTTCCACTGTTAGGGTGGTCAGGCATTGGAATAGATTTCCCAGGGAGGTGGTGGAGTCACCATCTCTGGAGGTGTTCAAGAGGCCTCTGGATCTGGTGCTGGGTGATTTAGTGGTTTAGGGGTTACAGTTGTAGTACTGGGTGGACGGTTGGATTAGATGTTCCTGAAAGTCTCTTCCAACCTTGATGATTCTATGATTCAAGTTCATGGCTACCAACTGGAAAATGGAAGCCCACTTCTTCAGTACATCAGAGCTTGGATGCCAGGGCTTAAGAAGTCTCATTCTTTAATCAGTTGACATGTAAATGGATCTTCTCAATCATCACATTCAAAATAGTTTCTGAAATTATTCTTACTAATACGTTGTATTGAGTTACTATTCAGTTGTATTGAGATACTTACTATTCACTTACTTCTGAACTTGACAGTACTCATATTTCTTCATTCTGAAAGATATACCTCTGGACCAGTCTATTGATTTCAGCAGTTAATGAATAAAGTCTTCAAGAGAGTATCACAAAAAAAATGCCTCAACAGGTCAGATTTCCTACTTGTATTAAAAATGTGATTGAGTGCGAAATGTAAAAAAATAAGAAAAAGGCACTCTTGTAGAAGGATATCTTTTTTTAACCTATTCATACATAGAAATAACTACACCTTGAGGGTAGTTAACTTATGAAGTGGGTTTAATTTCTTTTTTCAGGCATTATCTGCGTGAACATGGGAGTGCCTGTACCACACCTACTTAAGGGCAGTGGTGGTACATTAATATAATTGCAGAAAGCACTCAGAAGACAACAAATTCCAATTTGAGTGCAGAGGTGACTTGAGATGAAAAAAAAAGATATCACAATTTTTTTCTTTCTAATCCCAGTGAGAGCACTTGGGAAAAGAACTTAACTGTCATGCCTGTCACTTTCTCTGTAACCTGGTATGTCTAAAATCTCAGGTAGCAGAAACTTAGATGCATAAAAACTGCATAGCAATTACATCTCTATTTTTTCATGGGAATTACATTTAATGCATTTCCAAGTGTAAGACTACATCTAAATAGGATCAGATAACATAAAGCAAAACAACATGTGAATCAGTATACATTCTTTTAACACTTCTGTTTAAATAACTTGCCAGCAGAAACTAAATAAATCATTATAATTACACTTAAATTTACAGATATTCCTCTACTGCCTTCCATGTATTTCATGTTTCTTTGAACCAGTGAACAGTTTTAAACATATACAGATTCAACCAAGGAAGAAGTTAAGTGTTTCCTAGAGAAGTAAAGAAAACAAACTAGAACAAAACAAATCAATACCCTGATTTCACACCAGATTAATTCAATTATTGTAGCTAAAAATCAGGACTGAAAAGAAAACTATTTTGGAACGATAAAGAAAAATAATCCTTAAGGATACCTAAGCATGTGTAGCCTAATTTATGTTATTTTCAGTGTGTGTTTTCAGCCATAATGTTTATTAACACATCAAAAGATTAAAAATGCCCTCTGGAGCCTACCCTGAAGTCTACTGGGAATATTTTGCAGTTCACTTTGTTGTTAAAGGAAGGGAGCAAATGAGAGTTCTGAAGCACCTCACGGTTTGTTCCAGGGAGCAACTCCCTCTTTTCCACGAAGAGGGGCAACCTGGTCAGCTCCAGAGTAGGAGCGGGGGAAAGGTGGGGGACCACACCTCAGCATTCACATCAGAAACAAAATGTGCTTTGGAGAAGAGACTTCAGGGACTGTTGCACATGAAAAGATAAATCAAGATGTGTGAAAATTGGGGACACGTATTTGCCACTGAAATTTCAGCCTGAGATGTGGAAGGTGACACATGTACATACAGATATTTTAAATACAGATCATGAATGGTGTACACACATAGCTGATACACGTTTGTGTAGCAGCACTGGACATTGGTATCTCTGTTTTATATTGCTCAAATCTATTGAAGGTGCAATTACTCCATGAATCCTAATGAAATTAAAAATCTTGAATTAGTTCTGATTAACAAGGTGAAGCCCATCAGTTCATTCTATATATAAACATATTTAAACACACCAGACTATTTTCTTTATGAAACCAGTATACTCAAAACAAACTCATGAAACACAAGTTCTATCCTGGGTAGAGTTTTGTGCCATGCTTAACTATACATTTGTTACACACATTCCAAATAGCACCCTTTTTGGGGGGCATGGCTATAGAGAAAATCCATTACATTTCTCTTGTCAGGTAAAGTTCTGGTCCTGCAATAAATATATGAAAATTACACACATGCTTTACCGGTTGGATTTACTTTTATGAGTAGAGATTAACTGTGAATGTGACCTGCAAGGTCTACTTGTACCCATAGCCTTCTACCTATACTGCTGCCCCCAAGAAAAAGTTACACAGAGCCAGTATTTCATTGCTCAACTCTACTGTTCTGTGTGAATAATGTTACAGTAACAGACAAGGGATACCTGAGGAAGCCCACGCAGTGTCAGAAAGCCACCCGCAAGGAAGCATGGTTCGTTTTTCTTATGAGTGAGCAGAAAACGGAGAGGTCCTCTATCCCTTTTTTTGGGTTTCTTTTTCCAACATTACTACAGCTCAGCTTATAAATTCATTCACAGTGTGATGATAAAAATTATCTGTTAAATGACACCTCACTCTCCAGCTACAAGCACGGTGCTACCAACTTGTCTCTCAGCCCAAGTCACTCTCCGTTACTCGCGTCCTCCCATCCAGCTCGTCGTTCAGCACCGACCCCCGGCCCTTCCCGGCCACCTCCGAGTCCGCCCCATCCCTGGAGCACCCCGGAGCGCCCGCGGTCCCGCGCACACCTGCTGCCCTCCTCCAGACCCTGACACCGGCTCCGGCCCCTCACCTCCGTCCTCCTCCTCCAGGGAGTTCATGCAGGGAAAGTAGACCGCCAGTGCCTCGAAGGAGGCGGAGAGGCTGCTCCGGCTCTGCGAGCGCTGCATGGTGCGCCCGCCGGCCGCCGTCTGCCGGCCCATCTTGGCCGAGCGGCACCCGCCTTTGGCGCGGTACAAGAAGCGCGGCGTCTTGGCGGCGGAGCGGGAGCGGCGGCAGCGGCGGAGGGCGGCGGGGAGCGCTGGGCGGGCTGCGCTCCGCGGAGCTCCGCTGTGCCCGGCTCTGCCCCGCTGTGCCCGGCTCTGCCCCGCTGT